>NW_015641038.1:523497-531638 GCF_001515625.1 Sinocyclocheilus rhinocerous | reverse complement strand
TTTGTGATATCACAAAGCGGCCCATTAGAATATCATTAAAATAATTCCCACCTATGGAAATTCGAATGGTTGGGGGGTGGGGAGGGGCGAGGTCGTGGTTAGAACGCTTGGTTGAGTGCATCAGAAAAGACGACGACGACAAAGAAGTGCTGCTGTAGCCTCAAGTTTTCGCAAGTTATTACACATGCACCTGAATAGTTATGTATGTAAATATGTATGTTTCAATTATGAAAACGTTTTTATAATAAATTGCTGACAGTACCAATGATGTAAATGATGTAATCTGCAGAATTTACACTTCAATTATGAGACTATGGTATAAATAAATTCAAAGTTTCACTGGATAATATCTAAAACTTTATACTTGTAAGCATTATAATTTACTATATAGTGTATTTAAATTTACATTAGAGTAATATATATTATATATACAAATTAATAAATATTTATAATCTAAATTAATCACATTTTTGGTTTACTTTTTTTTTTTCATCATTTCAATTGTTTTTCCTTATTATTTACAATGATTAAGTCTTCCAGATTAAAGGGGTCCTATTATGCTTTTTCACTTTTTGAATTTTAGTCAGTGTGTAGTGTGTATGTTTGGGCATAAAAAAGATTTACAAAGTTACAAATCTCAGAGGGAATTATTTAGTTTTTAAAAAATCCTTTTTCAAGAACTACAACGAACGGATCGTTTTTCGGAAGGCGGGCCTTCATCAAACCCGGAACTAATCGAGCCATTTGTGCCAGGCTGAGGAGAAAGGTATTGTAATAATGTAAATTATGTGAAAAATAATGCATTTTTCGAACCACCAAGCATGAGAGCATGTTCTAGTACACCCCCAAAACAAAATCAAGACTTTATAAAAGAGCAAAATAGGACCTCTTTAAAAAGTGTACTAGCAGATGCTAAATGTTTTCTAAGCAAAATAATTAAAAGAATTAAATGACAAATTTAACCACCAAATGATCAATAAAACACTTTTACCTCAATTAGATTTTTTTTCTTAAAATACATTAAAACGTCACAGCGTATCATCATCAAACTGCTATCATTAATAAATATTAACGTATACCTCATCCCTCAAAGACTCCCAAAGACATTCAAAGCACTCTGAAAGGACAAAACGGTTTTGTTACTGATAACTTTTGTGCTTTTCTTTTGGTTTGATAAATGAGCTTTGCTGGACTGCTATTAAGCCTGCTGTCCAACTTTCTAGATGGCAGCCAATTTAAAACCTGTATAACAACCTCTGAGATTTGACCCCGCCAAGACACATGTATGCAATAATTCATAATCTGTGCAATAACCTCTACGATTCTGACCTCTTCATGAATTAAAATGAGGTCGATGTTTTGGGTACTTCACAAAGATACTTGAATCACAAAAGCTAGAAGAAAGCAAAAATAGATAATACTTGTTAAACTTGGCTGAGTCACTCTTTCCTTTCTGGGCTGCCTGATTCATTAACTTAGCGAACATTGAGAACATCTATTTTTATCACAACAGTGTAGATGGTTTTTGTCTCCCCCGAAGTGGAATATTTGATGTAGCCATGGATACGGATTTAAAAGCAGTGTGTAAACACTAATGAGAAGTAATTATGACAGAATGATTAGAGCTCAGCAGTTCTCATTAGTTCTCAAGGCCCATAAACAATTGTAGCCCATAAACAACTGCTTTGTGGGCCATCTGTTGTGCTTGTTTGGTATCTATGGGTGGGTTTACTTTTTTATTGATGATTTCATTTTGATTTGGGTTCTGGTCACAGATGGCAAAATAAGTCTGATCTCACTCAGGAGAGAAAAGAAAACGTTCAGCAGATACTGTAGATGTCCCACAGACAGAAAAGCTTACACCATGTTTAGTCATGTCCACATGTATGAGGTCACTGTGTTGCCTTATGGGTGTATGGCAACAAAATACATACTTTCCATATCATATACATCCAGCCAAATGCTAATGGAAATGCCTAAATTACTTAATGCTTACATTAAAATAAATGTGGGTTTCACTGAATCTATTAATGTGGAAGAGCTTACATCTGCCTGATCCACATGTACATGTTCCTGACACATTGAGCTGTGACAAAGATTGAGCCCTGTCTGCAACATGACTTAATCCCATTTAATCAACAATAAACTGATTAGGGCTGCACAATATTGGGAAGAAAGAAAAAGAAAAGAAAAAAAAATGGACACTGCGATATTTTGTTTTTGTTTAATGTGATATTTAAAAAAAATACAGGAATTTTCACCAGAAAATAATAAAAAATTAGTTATAAAATAATTTAATTTTACACTAAAATTACAATACTAACATTTATGTATATCATAATATTTAAAGGCTTGATTCACAGTAAATGAACCGAATGTTCTCAGATGCTGAAACACTGAATCATGAATTAAACATCTAAATGCTATGCTTCACTCTGAAAGCATACATTTATTTAATTAAAATGAAGCCTACACAATTTGACAATCGCACTAAGCCATATCGTGTTATTGATTTTATTTCAATATATTGTGCAGCCCTAATACTGATTAATTTAAATAAAAAATTATTTTAATATTTTACTGCATTAGGATTACAGTTATTGAGTGAAGTGAAACACAACTCAAACATATGACTTTAGACTTTTTACCATTAAAGTAATATATTGCATTGGTTGAACGTGTGCTGCGGCAAACCCCACTCACAATAGCATGAAATAGCATGAAAGCCAATCAGTGATTTCCGCCCGGTGGATAGTTACGCGAAGTAGAAAACACTGGCTGTTACTGTCCAGTTCACTGTAACTGATATAAGGCCTTTGTGGTCCAGCCATCCCTCTGGCATTCACAGGAGCCAGAATCTAATTATTTTCCCTGCATGGTCCAATGAGCCCTAAAGGTTAATTATTGTCTGTCTGCATGATACCCGACTGCCAGAACACAATAAAAGCTGTTAGTCACTGCAGATAGCAGCTAATGTCAGACTGTGTGTATCCAAGTGGCCTACATGAGTTACCAGGTGCACTCGTGAGGAGCTCTGAAATTTCATCTAGGATTCTATTGGAAACCTTCTTTCTTGCTTCATTTACTATAAAGACTAGCATGTTTGCCTTGTATTGCAGAGAAAATGTATTTCATAAAATATATAATTTTCAGGGTAATTGATAACATGTAACAGATGCTCAACAGAGATTAAGTTGTATTGAACCTGGAACAAAGCTTTTTGAACCTGGATTCCTTCTGACAACAAAGCTAATGCTAATGCTCAGCCTAGATTTACTTTGTCAGGCACAGCAGCTCCTCTTTAGTCCCCTAAAAATACTGTCCTTCACTGGGCTGTTGCAAACTCTGGCTGATTTAGACAGCATCTGTGTGCTCTCCGTTCCCATGCACGTCATTGTTTAATTTAGTTTGTATATCAGAAAGAAGACCAAAACAAAAAGCAGCAACAACTGGGGCCTTTACCAAATAATACCTCTCTTTCTCTCCTTTTCAATCACTAACTCTCTCTTTAAGGAATGCTTAGCCAGTAAACATGGAGGTCAACAGTTTTGAACCCTGATGAACTTGAGTGAGGTTTGTGTACACACACAGATATGCGAGGCATGTTTTACAGCTCCTATCCACTTGAATGGGTAAATAATCTGTTATGATTACATTTCATTCATTTCAATTAGCAATAACGTCTACCATCTATTTCCATCCATCTATCCAGATATGCATCTATACATTTATTTATCCATCTATCCATCCATCCTCTATCTCAGTGGTTCTCTATTCCAGTCCTCGCGACCCCCTGCTCTGCATATTTTGCATGTCTCTCTTGTTTAACACACCTGATTCAAATCACCAGCACGTTAGAAGAGAGCTCCATGCATGAACTGTGTTCAGATTTACATGGTCCCTATACAGTGTTCATTGCTCCCTACTCCCTGCACATGGGAAATCTGTTGAAGTTTACTTCACTTCGAAGTAACTTCGAAGGAACATTCATTCACGGATTTGCGATTCGCCACTGCCTGCAGCGTCTTCACACACAGACGAAACTTACTAGATAAGTGTTAAGTGTGACATAATATACAGTGGGTATAGAAAAGAATCACCCCCCTTTAAAATAATTACATTTTGTTGCTTTGCAGCTTGAAACGAAGATAGAAGCTGCGTCTCAAATGACAGGAATTTTCAGTGTGAACGCACTACTCACACTATTTATACTAAAAAACGTCATAGAATGGTGCATAAGTACGCGATTTGGGATGCACCTAAACACAGTTTTTGTTTTATCCAGCTGTATTTACTCAGTGCAACTTTTAACATCCAAGTGAAAGATAAAACACCAACATGTCAGAAAAAAAAAATCACTCCCTCCTAAAAATTACTTGTGAACTCAACCAGGTATAGCTAATCACCTTCTCAATGGCACACAAAGCCATTTGACTTTCAACTGTGATCAGCTGTGGTCATTTTGATTAGCTCAGCATGAAAAGAGCTTTCCTGGAGATAGATAGATAGATAGATAGATAGATTCCTATCCATCTATCCATCCCTTTAAGCATCTATACATTTATTTATCCATCCATCCATCCATCTGTCCATCCATCTATCCATCTATCTATCTATCTGTCTTTTTAAACGTTAAGTTTCAAGTTTAAAAACGGTCTTGACATACTTTGCTTTTCTAGTTTAAAATGACTCTTATACGAGTTTCTTTGAATTGCAATTCTGCAATGAGTGTGGGGACCCTCAACAAGATCAAGACAGGACAGAGAGTATTACTACATATGCTTAACTACACATTCTAGGCAGCTATAGTAAAAACAAAAATTCATAAAACAGGCAGGGTTAAAGTGAAGAAAGCCTAATTAGCTTAATTTAAAAACATTAGGAGTCTATGGAGGGCTTCCCAAGCATAGCTGTACATGTTTGTGTGTATGTACCTTGCGTGAGCAGCTGCAGAGTACGGACCTCTTCTCTGACGCGGAGCTGGAGGACCTGCTGTAGTATGTACTGTCTCTGACTCTCCTGCATGATGCCCATACGCTCCACACTATTATGACTTTTATCAGCACAGATATGAGGAGAATATTTGTGAGGCGATGATTAAAAATGACCTTGTGACCTTGATCATATTTCTATCTGGAGGAAATTTTTCCTCCAGATAGAAATATGATCAAGGTCACAAGGTCATTTTTAATCATCGCCTCACAAATATTCTCCTCATATCTGTGCTGATAAAAGTCATAATAGTGCCTGTCAATGCCCCAGTTAACAGCTCCCATTTGTGCACAATAAAGTTAAAGCCATTGTACCATCTCACACAATGCCTTTAGGTAGTGAAGCAGAAAGGCTACTAATGCTTTTACACTATGATGAAATTGTTAATTCGGTTGTTTTTCATGGAATAGACACAAACATGGTACCATTATCTATGAAAAGGGTGGTATTCAGATAGAGCACAGTACGCTGTCACGAAAACAAATTCCTCGTATGTGTAAACATACCTGGCAATAAAGCTCATTCTGATTCTGATTCTGAGCATGTCTCCGGTGAAGAGGAAAGTTATGCAGAACTGAAAAAAATCCACTGAAAGCTAGCCAAACAAACAAATTTAGCTGATTCTTACCCACTGGAGAGCATTTCATGTGGTAATGCAAAAACTTGAAATTAAAAGGACAAAGGGGAACACATGAGAAAAAATAAGTACCACTATTGATCAGTAAACGACAGGGCAGCCTGTAAAAAGTCAGTAAAATTACAATAATTTAAAAGTTAAAAAAACATCAGTTTTTTATATAATAAAATAATACATGTAGTGAGCTTTATGCTTAAAATATGCAAAAATTTAAACTGTGAAGAAAAAAAAAACACTTCAGGGCACAACATGCTTTTTTTCCCCACTGGTCCAATGGTTCAGATTTCTACTTTCCATACCAACAATTTCTGGCCCCATCACAAATGATAAAAAAAAAATATTTTTACAAATAGTTATATTTATATTTTATTTGTATAATTTAAATTCAATGTATTGTTTTGTAATAATTATTTTAGTATTTATGATTTTTTTTTACCAATATACTGCATCTATAAATAAATGACTATCACAGTTATAAATGCAAAAAAATAAAAAAAAACTCACTTGCTGGAAAATGATAGCATATGGTGATTTGTTTTTAAATATTCTAAGCATTCTAACTGAAGTAGATCACAAAGCACTCAGCAAAACCACCTCTTTATATAATAATAATAATAATAATTATGTTACATTGGTGACATTTAAATCAGTATAATTAGCAACAGCAATATTCAACACATTACAAAAAGCCAAATGTTTAAATCTGCAAGGCATAAAACAAATACACATGATCATCAAACATGGGACTTAGTCTCAACACAGTAACTAACTCCAAATTTACACTGGCCCTGGGCCATCGGGCCCTCCATATTGCTGAGTCCTGCACTAAATACATTCTCTGAACATTTTATTATCTTATGTAGTATTGTTTCTCTGTTAAATTGAAGTGTTCTGACGTTCATATAATATTTCTTGGGGGAAAAGTCAGATACTGATGAAGAACAAGATTCTTTTAAAGTAAAAACAAATGTACATGACATTTTCTTTAGAGAGAAAATCATTTTATAGGGCAACCTAACAACAAAGTAATATAAGAACAGTAAAAAAAAAAATCATTTTTTCATGTATGATCAACACAAACTGTATCACATTTTGATGCCATCTATATTTCTAAATAGAATATTGAGGCGCTATGAGCCCAGATGGGACCTCTTTAGTCATGGAACATTAGAAGCAGAACATTGGAGTATGTGTGAGGCGTGTAGGTTGAGGTGATCGGGGTAAGGTATTTTAGTACGTTGGTAGAGTGCCAAACTACCCCTTCTTTTGGCAGCATTTGGCTGAAACACCTCAATTACGGAACAGAAACTCAGCGTGCCTTCTCTCTGAATCACTGCCATAAGTGTTTCACTGAGAAGATGAGTCAAAGTCTGCTTAAAAAACAGAAGAAAAAAAGAGTGTGAAAACATTAAAGAAAGAAAATAAGAGGAGAATATGTATACTAGTCATGGAACATTAGAAGCAGAACATTGGAGTATGTGTGAGGCGTGTAGGTTGAGGTGATCGGGGTAAGGTATTTTAGTACGTTGGTAGAGTGCCAAACTACCCCTTCTTTTGGCAGCATTTGGCTGAAACACCTCAATTACGGAACAGAAACTCAGCGTGCCTTCTCTCTGAATCACTGCCATAAGTGTTTCACTGAGAAGATGAGTCAAAGCCTGCTTAAAAAACAGAAGAAAAAAGAGTGTGAAAACATTAAAGAAAGAAAATAAGAGGAGAATATGTATACAGACGGGGAAAAAAAGTTACAAATGCGAGTGCATGAGAAGAAATGGGAAAGGTGCCATTCTAAACAAATAACTGTCCAACAAAAACATTTAAGAGGTTCCTTAGATGATACTTAGCAGGAAGAACGGGTCACTGGGTAAAAGCTGTCTCAGCAAGATAAGGATGCAAAAGAATGTAGTCTGGTAGAAAACAAAAAAAGCATAAATTATTGTCTGCTATATACACAAGATACTTTGGCCATCTTTTGTGCAAATGACACTTACTGTATTATACATAGTGCTTCACTTAAAGATGATTCAAAATAGAAATATCTTCTAATATTTTAGTTTGTTGAGACTTTTCCCAAAAATCCAACTGAAAGCTAGCCAAACAAAACAATTAGCAAAATGAAAAAACTGAATATTACTATAAAAGGACAAAGAGGAACATATACATAAAAATAAAAAAAATCTGAATAAGTCATAATACTGCCTGTCAGTAAAGATAAAATAAAGGACAAATCAAAACAAAACACTAAAACAAAACAAAAACATCTACCTGCACATGTAGAATGTCTTTAAAAAATTAATTAAATGTTTTACTATTTGTACTGGAATATTAAATAATAATAATAATAATAATAATAATAATGAGAAATTAAATGTATGTTATATGCTATAAAAATGCACAGTGCATCATGTGTTTGTTTGCCTTTGAGTGGTGAAAATGGCCTTTTCAGAATCAGAATCAGAATCAGAATCAGAATGAGCTTTATTGCCAGGTATGTTTACACATACGAGGAATT
>NW_015641038.1:506576-523468 GCF_001515625.1 Sinocyclocheilus rhinocerous | reverse complement strand
CGAATGTCCAGCAATTCGTCTCTGGTGAAACTGATTGCAGGGATATAACTAAAGACAAGACAAACTAACAAAAACATAAAAACAACTGCATAGCACGCCACGGAGGCAGCCATCAGCGTCGGCGCCATCTTGGTAATGATCATCTTGGCCATTATGATAATTTTCATGTCATAATGATCATTAAAGTCTCTTCCCACTCCTAGTAGCAGCTGAGCTACTGCGGTTTTCTTTGCTCACGTTCCTGTGATTACTAATCATTGTGCAACTGACAGAGAAATGGCTTTAAAAAATATTTTATTACATATATCATCAAGTGGTGAAATAAAAAAAAAAGAAGGTTACTCTTTTTATTTACAATAATAATAATAATTTCAGCATTTTCCAACATGTATTTTTTTTAATCTAATAAAATCTTAATAAAAAGACACTTTTAGATTGTTCTCATTAAAATTGCTAACATGTCTTAAGTAAAACAGGTGGTTTGGTCCAGATAAGTATAAAAATTTTCAGTGAAGTTCACATAAAATTACAGGTTTCATGTACTGTAAGTTTCATATTCATCTCTTTCAGACACATGACATTTCCATTCATCCACCATACAGTAATATACAGAAATATAAGCCTAAAGTACAAGAGTAGAAGAGGGAATTTGAGGTCTAGTCCTGCAACAGCTTATCTTCAGTGTTCCTAAAGTTCCTAGGACATCCCTAGGACAACTTAAGTCCAAATCACTTGAAGGAGATTGAACGGTTATCATTATTTGGACTGTGCTGTTGCTGAGCCCATATTGATCACTAGATAAGAGGACAATGGCATTTGGCATTTAATCAAAAGTGGGCAGACAGTAACAGTTACAGGGATGAATAGAACATAAGGAGAGAAAGGGTGAGAAAGACACAGATGCTTAGCGATGTTTATTTGTGCTGGCAATAACCCCACACTTGATTGTGAACGTAATTTCTACTAAATGACTTCAAGGAGGAAAATCAGCATAATTTTAAAGTGCTTTAAGTGTGTAAATGTAAAATACATTCTTATATCCCAGCTTAATATGAAAAGACAGACATAAGTAAGTCATCTGTAGGCGCTGAGGTGCTATCAAAACATTGCTCTTTTTGTTTGAGAATCCAGACCAGCCTGACATAGCAACAGTGGCTCAACCAATGGTATGAGTTTGGGGGTGGGGATTGTGCTTGTTAGACCAATAGCAGACGGAGCAGTTTTTTTTTTCTAGAAACCTGTTTGATGATAATCATTGCAATTCCATTTGGTGGCTCTAGTGGTGCAAAAAATTTCACATTAGCTCTCATAATTTTCAGATTTTACTCTGGAAAATGTGAGGGAAAAAAACTTGGAAAAAACAAAAAATCATTCAACTGGTACAGTAGCTATGCAACAACCAGAGAAACAAAGTCTTATCGTGCCATGTCTTTCCACATGACATGCACATTTGGAAAGATCCTCTTGCAAAATTTGATGCTTTGCCGCAGGCCTCCATTTCCTCCAATATAAATATGTAGCATTATCAAGACACTCATACTCTATCCAGAAAACATCAGTTGTGGGAGTCATCAGTGCCATGCAAACCGCCCACCTCTACATCCATCAGAACACGACTATTTCCTCTTTTATTACTTATAACAGCTATAAAACGCTTGGAAAAAGCGAGTGATCGTAGTCATATTATTAATTGTTAATGTAGCCATCAATACACTAACACCGTACACCACCCCCCTCCCCTCCCCTCAGAATACTTCAAAACACGAAAATTGCAGTAGTTTCATTCAGGCCACATCATGTTCTTATCCTCCAACATCACCACAATTCAATCTGATCTTTCCTCTTCATCCTTCTCCCCAGAATACTGAAAAATTGATCTGATGGCTCTGAATTGCATCCCTGCGGAACACTGCAATTTCAAACGCTCATACCTCATCATCCCGCTCGCAGAAATCACCGCCACACCACCGAAGGCTGAAACTATGCTGTTCTGTGACGACAACGTGCTGAATCCCAAATATACATGACTGCTGACTGAAGCCCTCGAATTCTGAGGTCTAGGGTTGCATTATATTGGGATTTAGCAGATTATTCAGAAATAATTGGCATATTCCTTCCTTAACTTTAATGCCCCTTTTATTATAACAGCAAAAAATATTATATCATGAGATGTTTGCTCTTCAGATGGTCGAAATTAATGGTCAAGATCCATTGGTATCACATTAATGACACAAATTCCAGGTTTGACGGCAGTTCCGACGAATGAAAGCGGGCAATATATTTCTGATTCAGTCTCAGATGCTCAGAGTACTGCGTATTTCAGCTCAATGATATCATTTAGCAAACCTTCAATCTAAGTTAATTTTCACCAGCAGTTCAACATCATCACATCTCTGATGGTCATTGAACAGCATTGAACATTGAACGCCGAAAATAGTGGAAGATAAGTACCAAGTAAAAAAATCAAGTAAAGGATGCATATAATAAGGAACAACTGCAGTCACTATTGTACAGACATCATTACATGCAGTTTACAGACAGGATTGTGTTTATAGAGGGAGTGACGTCAGGTCGATGAGTGGTTTGGGTGCTTTGATCCAACCCTGAGTGGAAGCTGGGAATGTTTTGTAAAAAACAATTTCAGCTATTTGTGTTAGGCCTAAATATGTGTTTAACTCCAAAGCATGCATGTGATAAATCTTTTAAGATCTATTAATATCTTAAAAAGAGGCATTTCAGCAAACACCAGATTTTCTATGTCTTATTTTACAGCATATAATTTTCACATTAAAAATGAAACTAAAATGCATATAAATTCGCTCTTATGAAAATGTCAGCAGAAAAATCTAATTGGGACTGCAAGAGAAATGCAGTATATATAGTCCATAAAAAAGCTCATATACTACGCCAAGACCACCTGTGTGCTGCCTGATGGGAGTCTCTTTTACATGAGTTGTTTATAACTCTTATTAAAGTCAAATAAATAAACCCAATGTCTCACCACACCCAGTATTCTCTGGACTGATCTGACCAGCAGCGAGCCAGAACTCCTGCACAGACATTGACTGTCCAGTGCATGTGGAAACACAAGAACAGCCAGCTTCCTAGGAACATCCCAGCTGGATTCATTTATCCTGTCAACAGAAGATGTCAAACTTTCCTTTCTTTCCTGTAAAACCATAGAATGATCCAATGATCATGAAACGGGAGGATTTAGGCCTAGAGTATGATCTGATGATGATGCCAATTCCCACACCAGACCGAACAGTGGCATTTTCCATAATTGCTGTGAAAAAATGGACACTTGGGTTACAGTCACACCATAAGTCAAAGTGCCAAATTCAGATTTTGCTGCTTAAATCCAGTATTCGGTTATGCTTGCTCACGTGACTTTTTAAATGTGCCACATAATAGACTGAAGAGGCCACACAACTAAATTGACTTTTATGTCTAAAACACCCAACCCTGGTATTTATTATTGTGTTTTATTTATTATAATTCATGAATAATATATACATATTTATTTTGTTCATTTAAAAAAATCTATTTATTCATAAAATAAAATTCTTAAAATATTAACAACTAATGCCTTGACATTGCACCACAGTCCTACATATTCTTTACAGTAAATCAAGGGCACAATTATTAAATTGCTTTAAAAATAAACAACAAAAATGCAATAATTCTGACCTGGCTGTTTTAACAATTATTAAATTGCTTTAAAAATAAACAACAAAAATGCAATAATTCTGACCTGGCTGTTTTAACAATTATTAAATTGCTTTAAAAATAAACAACAAAAATGCAATAATTCTGACCTGGCTGTTTTAACTGATATGTTATGGTGCAATTTTTTTAATAAATATCCAGTATTTGTTCAATTTTGAATAAGGCCCAGATTTTAATTGAAAATTCCATTTAATATGTTTTTTGCTGTTTGCACTGTCATCCATTAAACAGATCTGACATTCACAGTCTTATAATAGACCTTGATACTGGCACAACACTAACTACAGTTCATGAATGAATATCTCATTTTAATGGCCAATTAGCCATTATCTGTCTAACAACAGCTGGTTACTTAACAGGCATTAATTGTGGTGTTATATACTGTTGTGTTTTCATAACCTTACTGTGCTGTGGCCCATGGGATTGATGTCTATTTGAAATCCAGCCCAGAGTTTCATTGTATCTGACAGAGCAGCTCTGGTTCAGTCATTCTCTCTTATCTTCTTGGCTGTATACATAGGCGGAGCGTGTGTAAGGCTGGTAGACAGTGTAGACAGCATCAGTGATTATAACGATAGGTTTTTTTTTTGTGTGAGTGCTTAAACTCGCGATAGATCGAAGTTAGTGATAATGTTCTTCACTCGCTTTCTGTATATAATTTATTCGCTGTTTGAATAAATCTGAAAATGAAAACATTATAATTAGCAACTTACAGTTTTTTTTAATACAAATTCAGTCCTATTAAAACTATTTTATTAGCCTACATGACACCCATATCAGGTACTTGCCTAAAAAGACGAGTTTATGATGTTTGTAGTTAATAGATTGCACTAACATTAGGCTACTTTTAGCCTTACCCTGGAGTTGGTTCACCCTCCGCCTATGGCTGTATATTACACAGAATGAGTGCACCTGCTCCCCTGATTACACCTATGCTATCAAAAATATGTGCTTAACTCATTTACCGAAGCACTCGCTGCCTCTGTCTTTGTAATTACTGCAGATTAGGGACTAATATCTAATTATGCCTTAATATGCTTTAATGCATTTTTAATGACAGCTCGGTGTTCCAGTCAAACTCTCGGAGCGATTTGGGAGATGTTTCGAAGCGGTGAGAGAGAATCTCAACAGTCGTATGTTGGCGATGGAAAGGTTTATCTTACTATGCTCTGGTTCAAACGGAAACAAACTGACACTTAGTAGTAAGTAATTAGGTAACTTAATAGTTAGTTTTTTCATGCTCTCTTAAAGCTGTATTTGAGGCTGCCTGATTTGATAGAAGCATGTACAGCTGAATTAAAGTGTTTACAAATACTTGAAAAATCCTCTGAATTTCAGAATGAATGGACTCTAAAATGTGATCTGATGAAGACAGTGATAAATCAATACCAGTTCCAGAGGCTTCACTGTATAAATCCATATCCCTTGAAGCTCTGATGGATGCATCATTTTTTAATCCTTTTGAAACAATCACGAAAATGGTTGCACAGCCATAATTATTAAAAATTAAATTAAAGTTAAATTAAAATATCAATTAAAAATATACCTAAATGACATGCAAATTCTCAGATGCATGGCTTAATCTGAAGCGAAGATAATTCAAAATAATTCAGAGACCATGGTTAAAGACATTCTTAGGGCCAGTTAAAGAGAACTTTAGAAAAATTTAGAAAAGTCAGATATTTTGTTTTTGTTTACTGTAATGTTTTTTTATATTTGTTTTTATTATGTTTTATTACATTGTTGTTTTTAATAATAATAAATTGTTGTTAAGAAGAAGAAACAATTCATCACATAATATAATTCATTAGCTCAATATTAGAGAATACTGCAGATGTATAGAATTCAACTGATGTACAAATGATCAAATGATCAGCATCTCAATCGTTCAAATTTTTATTTATTTTTTATTATCAACATGCAAATACACACCCTGTTATGGAAGAAAGCCACACCAGTAAGCACCTGTTTAATGTGCTTTTGTTTTTAACACTGCTGTCTTGTGATTTGGCACTGATCCATCTCTGTTTACTCTAATGAAATGTGTTATGCTCTGCATGGTATGACCAGAGATGGATGCAAATTGCATTGCGTCTCTAATTGGTAAGGCCTGATGTTTATGAACTGATTCCTGTTAATTAATACTAGATCGTCAAATCGAGGAGCTTGCATATTTTCTGCATAAATTATGGCTAATTGGATCACGCATCACCCTAACGCAAATTGCATTCACAATCCTTCAAATCAAACTAGAACAATTCAGAATGGACAGAACATTGCTTTAGCCAGCATTACTCATGACAATTGAGATCAGCTGGCCAAATCATGATAAATCACCACAAGAGCTTTTCATCAAGAGATCTTGGAAACTGAACATTTACGGGACGACGGCTCTTGATTAAAGGACTTCAGCTCATCAGCACTGTGTGATTATGCTACTGCAAAGAAAGCCAAGATTATAAACAAAGCAGACCAAATCACTCCATGATCTATTTGACTGCAAATTTTAATTTTGGTATACTGTATCTCCCACTATAATAAGAAGGACATCTTGGGACTAAAAGACTATTGACCCCGATTTCCAACTACAAATTTTAGTTATCCATAACATTTGTATTTAAAAAAAATAAAAATGGCAATTTTATGGTTGTCAAAAGAATAGATTATATATAAATGTAATAAGTTGTATATAATTATATTATAATTAGATATAATTATAGTATATATATTGTTTTTTAAAAAGTACAAAAAAACAATAAAGTGTAATAATATAAATTTTCTCTAAAAAAATATAATAATATAATATAATACCGAGCTGTAAGAGTAAACACCTCAAAAAATGTTAACATATTGGATTTTGATGCCATGCTTGCACAATGCAAGTAACTAATCTCTATAACGCTTCTTGGGTATTTGACCTTAGACAAGATCATTATAAGACTAACAGGGTGCCTGTGTTTACCTGTGATGTCGTGCTGCTTGAAGGAGTCACTGTAGACTTGGTGTTGATTGGGACAGTGTTTCTTCAGCCATTTACACACGTCCTGCTGGCTCCACAGCGCCACTGGTTTGGACAGCTTCACAGTTCCCGGCTAGGCAAGAAAAAAAAAACAGCAAAAAATGTAAATGCAGATTTCCCCCCCCTCTTTTTTCCCCATCTTTTAAAGAAAGAGTGCAGCTAGAAATAAAAATTCTGTCATCATTTGCTCACCTTAATACCTGCATGACTTAATTTTTTTCTGTGGAAAACAAAGAAATTAGGAATGTGTCGGCTGTTTTATTCCATGAAATTACAATAAAGCAGGATTGAAGCATTCAAGATTCAAAGTGTTCTGAAGCCATACGATACCTTGGTGAGAAAAACAAACTGAAATATGTGAAACTGAACCACTTCACACGACAAGTCGAATGATTCATTTACCAATGATCTGGTCATTAAGTTCAACTCGGTGATTATCATTGAATAAATAACTTCAGAAGACTTCGAAAACATGAGTACTTTTATTTGTGATCTTTTTCTAAGGCTTAAATGCTTCAGTTCCCATTCATTGTAATTGTGTTAAAAATAGCAACTGACACATTTTTAAATGTGTTCCACAGAAGTCATCTATTTTGGAACAAGGAGGGTGAATAAATAATAACAAAATGTCATTTTTGGGTGAACTATCCCTTTAATGACTGCCTCCTGTTTGAATGCCACTACTTGCCATTTGAGTGTGGTGTGAGCTGAATTCAGAGCGTCTGGAAAAAGGGCCATTGTGACAGCGCTGTTGAGAGCTGAAGTGTAAGCTACCTTTAGGAAGCAGGCTAATTCAGCAGCGACAGAGCTCAGGCAAACAAACAGACGCGGAGTCAGTAGAAACAACCTCCAGTGGGGCGAGAGTCACAGCCCAACTAAAAACAGCACTGAGCTAATTAACCCAAGATATCTGCCACTGAGCTGCAAAGGCAGGCCCGCAGAGCCGTGATCGCAAACAGAGTCTTGCAAAAGGATTGATGAGGTTTAATATATAAAGGCATTGAAAGTGCAGTGTGAGTGGAGATACCGCCATGAGCTCCATTTCACGGAAGACTTTAAGAAGTTGTGAGGATGGAGTTCCTGCAGGTAGGAGACAAGTGGGAATGGCTTTGCAGGTGGATTCCCAGCCAATTAAATGGAGATGAGTGACAGATGAGATGTTGAGGGGAAGAAAAGTGAGCTTTTAAATTATAACACACACACAAACACAATGTCACAGTCATTCTGACCTTGGTGTAATTAGACAATTCAAGAATTTTCATGTTACTATAGCAACGAAGCATGATGACTTGAAGATATGAATGCACAGCACTAAAATCCTCATCTATGACAACAGGAGTCAGAACTCATATTAGAGGCATTGTAGACTTATGATTTGGGTTGATCAATATAAAGGGTTGATCAATATAAACAAAATATTTATTATTAAAGATGAAGGACAAAAATACATGGCTTCAATGAAAATAACAATGTATGTTTTTATTTATGCATTTTATTGTTTGATGGAATGAACATTTGATTAATTTGTCTATTTCTCAAATATACGGCTCAGGAGTTTATATATGATTCACAATAAATTCAACTAAAGTTTAATAAGACAGACGGACAGCTTAAATCAGAGCAACAAAGCAGACCCTGTGCATTAGAGTGCCATCTTGTGGTGAATAGCTTAACTATAAAAATATTTGTAATGCCAGTGAGTTCAATGTATGCAGTGAGAAAATATGCTAGCTTTTGTTCACACTTGATGTAAAATGATATTGTCAATTCAGCTTCTCTTATCTGAATGTATACTCTGCATCACTTATTAAATGACAGCGACAGAAACTGTATAAACGGGGGGTTATATTTCACCTCAAAATCAAAAGAAAAAAAGAAATTATATTTTGATAAAGAAACAAAGCCTATTTTGGACCATTAAACTAAAAGTTAAAAGATTTATCATTTTGTAATAACTAAATAAAATAAAAACACTGGGTCCAGACAGTATGATTTCTATCACTGACAAAATCTTAATGGTCCTATATACAGTGCTGCTTGAAAGTTTGAGAACCCTTTAGAATTTTCTATATTTCTGCATAAATATGACCCAAAACATAATTAGATTTTCACACAAATCCTGAAAGTAGACAAAGGGAATCCAATCAAACAAAGGAGGCAAAATATATACTTTGTCATTTATTTATTTATTGAGAAAAATGATCCGGTGTTAAATATTTGTGAGTGGCAAAAGTATGTGAATCTTTGCTTTCAGTATCTGGTGTGACCCCCTTTTGCAGCAATAACTGCAAGTAACGTTTCTTGTAACTGCTGATCAGTCCTGCACAAAGGCTTGTAGGAATTTTACAGAACCACTTCAACTCTGTGATGTTGCTGGGTTTCCTCTGATGAACTGCTTGCTTTAGGTCCTTCCACAAAATTTAAATTGGATTAAGGTCCGGAATTTGACTCAGTCATTCCAAAATGTTAACTTTGTTCTTCTTTAACCATTCTTTGGTAGAACAACTTGTGTGCTTGGGGTCGTTGTCTTGCTGCATGACCCACTTTCTCTTGAGATTCAGTTCTCGGACAGATGTCCTGACATTTTCCATCAGAATTTGTGGGTATAATTCAAAATTCAGTGAACAGATGGACTCTAATTTCACCTTCAAATTAACAGCTAATCCTATAGATTCACATACTTTTGCTGCTCACAGATATGTAATATTGGATCATTTTCCTGAATAAATAAATGACAAAGTATATATTTTCATCTAATTTGTTTGATTGGGTTCTCTTTGTCAATTTTCAGAACTTGCATGAAAATCTGATGATTTTTGGGTTATATTTATGCAGAAATATAGACCATTCTAAAGGTTTCACAAACTTTTTAAGCAGTACTGTATATTTCTTTATGTAATATATAATTTGTCAGATGCCTGAAATGTTCCAGTGATTCTTGTCCTGCTGGACTGTAAAAAGTCACAATTGACATGAAAACCAAGCTGTTCTTACAATATGGCAAGTGACACGATAAGCTCTTCCTTTTGTAATATTCATTCATGTAAGAATCATTAAAGATAATAAGCAAATTTAACAAGAATTATAAGAAGCTTTTGGGGTAAATTATAGGAAGCATTCAGTCTTTTTATACAGTATCTCAAAAATTAGTGATATTCTCCACTAAATAAAAAATAATAATAATAATAATTTTACAAAAGATTTCTATTTTAAAGAATCCTGAAAAAATATTAAGCAACAAAACTGTTTTCAAAATTGATAATAAGAAAAGCTTCTTGAGCACCAAATCAGCATATTAAAATAATTTCTGAAGCATCATGTGACACTAAAGACTGGTATAATGGCTGCTGAAAATTCAGCTTTGCTATCACAGGAATAAATTAAATTTTTAAATATTAAAATAGAAAATGTATTTTAAATCGCAATAATATTTCATAACATTTTACAATATTACTTTACTAAAGTTTTGAGCGCTTCTCGGCTCCAGTGGCAGCTCGTGGGTTTTAAAATAGAGGAGGCACACTAATTGTATTGGTCTGGGATCCCTGCCGATTATTCTTATTATTATTTGCTTAACCACTTTAAATTGGCTTTTTGGTTGCTTTTAGTCAGAAAACGACATACATGCATACATACAGCAAGATAATATAATTTCACTTATCTGGCCTATCACTTGAGGCAAACATCCATCCCTTCTTAAAAGTCTGTGTTAAAAGAGAGCTGCCTGTTGTGCTATTTAATTAAGCCGACTGCTGTAGCCTATATCCAGCTTAGGCGTGTTCTCCCTTTATTTAATTTGTATACACTGTTTGAATGACAGCTTGGTAAAGCTGTTGGCAATCCAATATTCAATATCGCTACTTATAATAAGTACTTGGTACATTATCAGCGCAGCGCAAGACGTTCAAACTAATAGCACGTAATTTACATCTCTATGATGATTGATTGATATACCAGAATGGAGGCTAGCCTCCCCAATGAGGTTTCTTTTCTCAACACTCCTCAGCACTGAAAGTGAACACTCGATGGTGATTGGCTAATTTTTTTTACCAACGGAGGCACGAGAGCTCAACTCTCCCCCGACCTCCCCCTCCCCTTCTCATTCACAATAGAAAAGTGGCGCTTTCCAACTTCAGTAACATGTTATGGTATTACAGCTGTGAAATTACAAACAAAAAATACACATTCTGAGACATGAACTGAAATGAATGGTGAATTTTATTAACATTAAATCGTCGTCGTCCCATTTTCACCTCAAAATTTGGGGGAAGCTGTGCCTCCCCCGACAAGCCGCCACTGCTTTTAAGTAGTGTAATTATAGATGTCATTAGTGTTTGAGATCTCGGTAATAGTCTTTAATCTATTCTCACCCTGCAGAGCTCAGATTCTGAGACGGATCGCTGAGGTGGAGATCGTCGCTGGAAACCAGGACTCCGGTCCTGAAAGCCTTGGCTGTCATCATCCAGTCCATGATCAACAGACACTTCCTCCAGGTGTGAGGTCACATCCTCTGCACACACCTGATGGTCAATCCCATTCTGGGTCAGATTGCAGTGAACAGCTGTGGAAATCAACAAGTCCAAAACTGGTTAGTGACCAATAATGACCATAAGGTGGAGCCATTGTATGTGGATGTGAACCTACTGTAACTGATGACTCTTTCCAGACTATATAACACTAAGACATTAAATGACTCACAGATGAAGGTTTAACACATGATAGTCTCTTGTGAATAAGTTATTCACAGTAATTCAGTTTTACATCATGCAGAATGTATCTTAGAGCTAAAATGTGTAATGTTTACTGTCTATGTAAAGTATTTTAACAATGTTAATTAAAACAACTACAAGTAACCAATAATGTGAAATAAGCACAGGACTATCTGTCTGCCTGTTTAAACAATGACAGATGGAAGGAGTGTTCAGAAAATGTTGCTTTAAAGAGCACCTCCTATGATACAATTTTTTTTAATATGTAATGCAAAATACAAATTGAAAAGCCAAAATTGACGTTTTTCCAGGTCTCTGAAGAATATAAAGCATGAATTTCAGCACTTAAGGCACTCATTTAAAAAAGAACAAAAAAAATCACATTGTCCTCTAGATGGCATGAGAGACAAAATTATGCATCTGGCAAGGCCTGATAGACGCCACAGCATTTCTATAAATCAGATTGAAATCAGATATGTCTCATGCACTTTTTAGGACAAACCATAATGTTAATGGACACAGAATATCTTGTGAGTTGTGAGGGCTTTGATATTTCTCAGAAAGAACAGAATCATTTGATTAATATTTACAGACCATAATAATATCAATAAATAAATAAAAATAATATTAAAATTCAATCTTAAAAGCTGATCCTTACACAGCACATTTAAAGCTTTTTCTGTCATTGTGACAAACTGCAGAGCTTTAAAGAGTAAAACACTTGAATAAATCCATGTCATGTTATCTGGAGTGAATTGAGGCCAAGCAAATGAGAGCCAGACGAAGCTTGTTCTGGCAGAAATTACACAAAGCTGAAGACTGAATTAAAAGCCCAAAATAAAACCGAGTGCTGCCTCATATCGTGGAAACATAGGGTGGTTAATGACTAACCACAGATCTCTAAGACAACAATATGTGATTAAGTTCAGAGTACATCAGACTAGAAAATCATCACTGAAGCATCATATACGCCAACTATTTAATGGTTAATAATTCAATAATTTCCATCCCATCTGTTTGCGAACAATAAACAAGCAGCTTACAACAGAACATTTAACTACAACCTTATGTCTTTTTAAAAACATGCATGAATCTTTTTCTGTGGAACACAAAAGGATATGTCCAAGCAAAATGTCCAAGCTGACCTTTTCCATACAATAAAAGTAAATGGTGAACACCTTAAATTTCAGTCTATTACTGACAAAAAGGAAAACAATTGATACATTGCATAATTGATAAGAACTACTTTTGCGATGCTTTATGGTGCTTTTATGTCCTTTTTGAAGCTTGGCTGCTCCTGGTTCCCACCCACTTTCATTTGATAGGCGAGAGCACAAGCGCAGCTCGGACATTCTGTGAAATCTCTTTCGGTGGATCAAAGAAAGTCATAGGCCCTACAGGTTTGGAATGAGATGAAGGTGAGTAAATTATAAGAACTGCAATTTTTGGGTGAACTACTTGGATGATAAGCTCAACAAGCTCTCAATGCTAACACCATCCTGTGGCATTGCGTAACAGGTCATCAAATGAATCTAAGCCATGATGACATCTGCTGAATACCATTAGTGAGAGAACGACTGATAACTTGAGCAGAACAAATTGCTCTGCTATTATTTACTGAGCCCCTGTTGCTGTGAATGCTGGGAATATTCATCCTGCCTTGATATGTCTGTTCCAAAACAGACAGAGCCAGTGCATCTACAAGAAAGAATCAGTCTTGAAACAAAAGCAACTTAGCATGCAAAGCACGAAGTGCTTCCTTCTCTCAGATTCTCTCCCTTTCTTATTTCTCCATGCTTCGCTCTCCATCTTTCTTAGGTTCCACAAAATTGAAACCATTCAGTCAGGTTGTCTAATGGCCAGGCGCTCCACAGGATAGATAAATTATACATTTAATTAATCTCACAGACAGAGCATTGTCCTTGATTTGAGTGTCTGAAGGGGCAATTTCTTGAGCAGCAAATCAGCATATTAGAATGATTTCTGAAGGATCATGCGACACTGAAGACTGGAGTAATGATGCTGAAAATTCAGCTTTGCCATCATGGGAATAAATTACATTTTTAAATATTAAAATAGAAAAATAGTTATTGTAAATGAACTTAGATTAGTAATATACAATTATTACTATTTTTACTATATTTTGATCAAATAATTACACCTCTGTGAGCATGAGACTTTGTTGAAAAACATTTTTAAAATCCAAACTTCTGAATGGTAGTGTATGCTTTCTGAAGTGATACAATAGATTTGTTTGACAAACAGCCTTTTTGTCAACTTTTTATCAACTTTTTATCAGAAATGCCCTCTGTTGTACCTTATGAAGCATAACATGATTTTGGATGTCAGTTACATTATCAACCATAACTGGTTTTTGCATTTCAACCATGATGCCTGATGTCATATTTGCAGTACATTTACATTTAGGCATTCAGCCCGTTTGGTCAATGCATTTCAGTGCAATGGAGTCCATTTTACCTAGAAATCAAATATATGACCTTGACTTGTACTGTTACAGAAATACTGAAATATTTAAGAGGAATGTTTGAAGGAAAAAAATGTTTCAGTTTGTTCATCACAATATTACACAGTTTGCGATTATTCAAAAGAAAACAAAGGGTTGATTTTTGTAGGGTTGTGATTTGTAAAAAAATGCCTTTTTTTTTAATCTACTGTCCCTTTAAACCAGGAGAAGGAAAGCAGTGTTGGTTTACAGAGTGAAGCATCTCCTATAATGCTAAAGGCCGGAAAGGATGAATGAACAGAGGATCGATTCAGCTCAATAGTGTCTGAACATCATGACTCGTATTACCGTTAGCCTCAGCAGTATAGTGAGCATATGATCTGCAGTGCTCTAGTGTGCTTCATGGTGGGTTAGGCTGTGCTTGTGATGGCTATGCAATCTGAAGTAAGGCTAGATGGCAGGTCATTTAAAAGTGGAGCGGTTTGTTTGTGCACTCAGTGTGTGACCCAGAAACAGAAGTGGAGTTAGTTGAGAATCAGCTGATTCAGAATATAAATGTACATCATTAGTTGGATGAGGTGAAGAAATAAAGCTTAGGGTCTACTTTGAAGGCAGTTCACTTTGAATGTTGTCAACTGCTCTGACACACTGTTGGAGGCTGGAAGCAATAACATATTACAGTATATACATTATCCACAAGGAGAAACCAACAACTATGACCAAACCAAGCTCTTCTCCATGACTTAAGGACTAAACTGACGTGATTTAAATCCTTTCCAGGAAAAGCAGAGTTTTGTGTTAATTTCATTTAGAGGCTAATTACGATTTGATAACACTTTTTTTACATTAACTCATTTACAAAGCACTTGTGAAAATATGAACTATGAATGTATTAGATCACTTTAAAACAAAACATACACTATACTCTTCATAAGTTTGGGTTTGGTAAGATTTAAGATTTTTAAAGAAGTCACCAAGGCTGCATTTATTTGAACAAAAATAAAATAAAATAGAAATACAATTTAGAATGACTATTCTATTTTGATATATTTTAAAATGTAATTTATTCCTGTGATGACAAAGCTGAATTTCCAGCATCTATTACTGATCAGAAATAATTCTAGCATTTCTTATTATTATCATTTCTTATTATCAATGTTGAACAGTTGTGCTGCATGCTTAATATTTTTGTGGAAATTGTTATACATTATTTTCAGGGTACTTTAATAAATACATAGTTTAAAAGAACAGCATTTATTTGGAATAGAAATCTTTTGTAACATTATAAATGTCTTTACTGTTAATTAGTGTATTCTTGCAGAATAAAAGTATTATTATTATTTTTTTTAAAGAAAGAAATATTGATGTAAGAAAGGAAAACATGATGTCATTACTATTTAGAATAAATTTTTTCTTCTTCCAAGTAAATCTTGACCTATAGTATCATATAAACATTATGCTCATCATTACTACGGTGGCAGAGAGAGCTCAACGTGCTGCAAATAAAAAAAAAACACATGCAAATAGAAAAAACCCCCATCAAATTAGGAAAACATCTTCATCAGTTTGACAACACATGCGCTGCAAATACGCACAACACAACCAAATACAGAAACGCGCTGCAAATACGCAAAGACCACATTGGAAATGTATAAGAGAACCATAACAAGTGACAAACCTGGCTGGGACAGGCTTCAATGTCTACTCTAAAAAGGTGCAATTTTTATTTGTTTTAACATCCTGATCATATGATTCCTTAGCTTGTTTCGATATTATTAGCCTAAATAAGCTGACGAAATACTTTAAGTAAGCTGGCTAATTTACTTTTACAACTTCCCTTATGAAAATTAACCATGGTTTTACTAGAAAAAAAACATGGTTACTATAGTTAAACCATGGTAATCACAAATTACACTAACCATAGTTTAACCATGGTATTTGTGTAGTTACACAAATGGTAATCACCAAACAAAGCAAAAAAAAACGCTTTTTAGTATCTGGTCATGCGAGTATTTGCAGCGCGTTTATTTATTTGGTTGTGTTGTGCATATTTGCAGCACATGTGTTGTCAGACTGATGAAGATGTTTTCTTAATTTGCTGGTGCTTTTTCTTAAGTTGCAGCACGTTGAGCTCTCTCGGCCACTGTACATTACACATCATACACGGTAAATAACAGATAAATATTACAAATGATTATCAGCAGTGCTTAATGAAATTAAGAGTGTCAGAAGGCTGCTGTGAGATGAACATACTGAATTTTTGGCCCTCTGTCTAACTAGGAAAGCTTTTAAAAATGTAAAACTTCACTGCATTTAGTGACTGTCACAGGAATGAGATGAACATTTCCAAATTTTAACCTCTTAGCTTGCTGCTAAGAAAGTTCAAGCATATGTATTGTAGCATTTTTAATCCAAGATTCACCACAAAACACATGCACATCATGAAGCCAGTATAGTGGGGTAGATATGTGGGGGCGTGTTCGAACGAGCCGTTTTAGGTAGGTGTGGCTAACTCTTAACTTTTATAAAGAATATCTCTTTGGATTTGAGACTTTAGTCTTTGCAACTTTACAGATCTTCTTTATGCACCAAGAGCTTGTAACACTCTAAAGAGAAAGGAAAAAATGAAATCGCATCATATGACCCCTTTAAAACACTTTTAATGGAGGGGAAAAGAAAACACATAATTACTATCAAGCTTGGGTCTCTGAGAGTTCAAATAAAAATTGTTTTAATATGACTGACTTGACTATTGAAATTTTATCTGTTAGACAGATCTAAGTGTGCAGGTCTGTGGGGTTGAAATCTGAGAAAAAGTTCAATAACGCTAGCTCGGAAAACTCTGAAGAACAGCTTTCAAATTAGGGGTCGACCGATTATCGGCACCGATATTAAGCATTTTTATGATTATAGGTATCGGTCATTTTCAAAACCGATTCGCCGATAAAATAACTTAATTTTGAAACGCGCT
>NW_015641038.1:482205-506280 GCF_001515625.1 Sinocyclocheilus rhinocerous | reverse complement strand
CAGCACGAGAGCGCCCTCTGGCCTTTGGATGGAGATTTACTGCTGATCACAGAACCGTGCTTCACTGAAAGATACGCATGACAATCGCAGCTTCTGTCAAATCGCGATCTCGATTCCATTTCGATTTATCGTGCAGCCCTATATTGGACCCTGCCCTGGAAGACAAAGCGCGGGTCTACTGAATTCATTACATCTCCAAATCCAATCTGGATCTCAGGGTACCACAGAAAAAAAAGAGGGCGATTTGCCTCTCATCGTTTCTAAAGTGATTGAATCTGACATCTCAAAAGTTAAGACTGGATGATATGTCCCAAGCATTCATGCCTCCAGGTTTTTGACTTTTTACAATTCATCCAATTGATGCTGAGCAAAAAAACTTGATGCATACAAAGATGTACTGTACATAGTTCCAAAAAAAAAAAAAAAAAAAGCGCCCTCTGGCCTTTGGATGGAGATTTACTGCTGATCACAGAACCGTGCTTCACTGAAAGATACGCATGACAATCGCAGCTTCTGTCAAATCGCGATCTCGATTCCATTTCGATTTATCGTGCAGCCCTATATTGGACCCTGCCCTGGAAGACAAAGCGCGGGTCTACTGAATTCATTACATCTCCAAATCCAATCTGGATCTCAGGGTACCACAGAAAAAAAAGAGGGCGATTTGCCTCTCATCGTTTCTAAAGTGATTGAATCTGACATCTCAAAAGTTAAGACTGGATGATATGTCCCAAGCATTCATGCCTCCAGGTTTTTGACTTTTTACAATTCATCCAATTGATGCTGAGCAAAAAAACTTGATGCATACAAAGATGTACTTAAATAGTTCCAAAAAAAAAAAAAAAAAAGAGTTAAAAAGAGTTTAAAAAAAAGCCATTGACCCACTTTAAATAGACACAATGTTACTCTAAAAATATCCTCAACATTGACCTACCAATAACTTGCTTAGCAGACAAAACAGAGGCAAAACACTCGCTGCACATTTGAAACAGTCAAGGTCTCTAGTGAGATTATAAATAGCAAGTATTGCAAGTTAATATGGACGCAAAATACTGAGACAGATATAAATATTTAATCAGGAGCAAGATTTTGAAAGCATTTCAAAATACTATTTTAGGGATTTGTGACTTGTTACAGAAACAAGGAGTTTCTTGCTGGCATCTGTCCACTGGGACTGTACTTTCTACTTGTAAAACCTCTCTCAAGATCCACAAAGGAGAACCTGTTAACTTATTTTGTTCTCATTTTATGTTTTTTTCATGCCACTCAAAATAATCTTTCTGCAGTAATCATTTATGACCTCTCCACTTTCAAGCGGTTATGGCTACCCAAATTTGTTATGTAGCCTAAGCAAATGTAACCAAGGAAAGCGATACCTGACACCTGCTATTTCCTGCTAATGGTGACATTAGCATACAATACACACCAAGTTCAGCAACATACAGTCATCACTGTATTTCTCATCTAAGACATGTCAGATCCTCTAATATGTTATTTCTTAATCCAAATTATACTGAAGCAAACATGTAGTGACTCCTTCATTTCTGAATTTAAAATCGTATACATTTAAAATCCAGATGAAACCTGGAAATTTAGGTTCTAGAATTTCAAACCAAAAATCTTATGACAAAGAAAAATATTTAAAATTTCTGTTACTAATCAAATGTAAAATTAGTGACATTTAGCGTGCTAACTAATGTCATAGCCTTACAAACCAATGCTAGGAAAAGTATATTTCAGCTCAGTGCAAGTGATTCATTCAAGGCATCCAATGAATCTACCTGC
Organism: Sinocyclocheilus rhinocerous; assembly: GCF_001515625.1. Classification (NCBI taxonomy): domain Eukaryota; kingdom Metazoa; phylum Chordata; class Actinopteri; order Cypriniformes; family Cyprinidae; genus Sinocyclocheilus; species Sinocyclocheilus rhinocerous. The sequence goes on along the minus strand of NW_015641038.1, from coordinate 504,495 downwards.
AATCTGACAGACGTGTGACAGCTAATGACAGCAGATGAGTTATTGATCGCAACAGTCGGAATTACATGACTTAGCATGAAAATAAGAAGCTTATCCTTGCAGAAAATTAAATGTTCATATGTAATTGCTAATAAACAAAACAGCTTATGATCTGAGGATACTGACATTGGACTTGTCTAGACAAAAATCAGCCTATATCATCTGATGTGTAAGATCTATACAAACTGACATGTACTGTAACTGCAATATCATAAAAATGTGACACTGAGATATTTGTTAATCACACCACAAAGAATAAAAGGAAAAAATAAAACACTTGATGACTTGCATTGACAGCCAGTCCAGCATCTTAAGCTGGCACAAGTCTGATAACATATCTCAGTATCCGATCAATCCATCCTTTACTTGGTAACAGTTCACTAAAAGAAAGATGATAACGTCTAAGTGCTTTAATTACAGCAAATTAATCAGGTACTAAAAATACTGAAAAGACTCTGAACATGCACACTTGTGCAAACTTAATATGCTTCATTGCTGTGAACATGACAATAGCAGCCAGCTCCTCTAGCTCCCCTAAATTCAGACGAATATTAATCAGAGCTTAAATTAGACTGACTATCTTTATCCCTTCCCTTCGGCGTCAACTCTCTAAAGTAAAAATAGCTATGAGCAGTGAATGAATAGACGTGCAGAGCAATCCATATTGATCCCTCCAGTGGGTGAGACAGCATTTGCAGCTTACTGACACGGCCCTGAGACTTAGGATGAAAAAGTTTCAGTCTCTATACGCAAGGTCTCTTTAAAGATCTAACAGATCGATGCTCCCTACTTGTTCACATATTACTCCTAAGAAGAAATGTACATAGTGTGTCAAGACAAGCAAGTGATTTTTACCCCATCTTAGCACTTCAACTAAGGAATGGTATGAGAAACAAATATTTTACATTGCTCAGGCGTCAACAGATGCACAGATAACTTACTGAGGAATGGCAGAACTTGGGTTATATTTTACTTTGTAATGTTCTTGATCAAAACTGAAAATTCTGTGCAAATCAAATCATCAATGACTCGACCGATGAATATGCACATATTCAAATTCGGTGTGATCGTTTCAGCCTGTTAACATCAAACTTGCCTGATTCCACTATATGCAGATATCTGAGAGCTGCAGCTGAGGAGACTATTATCAGTAAATAATGACAAATTTCAGCTTTCTTTAAAACAACACAATTTAAATAAAGTTTTAAAAGCTGCAAAAAGAAAAGTGCACCTACGTATCAATGGCGTTGAGTTAAACCTCTCAAAATGGTGCATGTAACAATATTAATCTGTTTCCGCCCTTTCTAAGCCTAAGTCTGAAACCTTCAGAACAAAGCTGCTACACCAACACTTTGGTGTATTTCCAATATCTGCAAGTCAGCCAGTTTCAATACGAGTTGAGTGACCAGCTTTCAAGGCATCATTCTGTAAATCCTATTTCTCATTCACCAAGCATTTTGAATTTTTATGACACCGTTAAATAAATATCAAACTTGTATACTTTTCATACCTTGAGATAAGTTTCTCTCACTTGCAAACATTCTGTAACTTTATCAAATGCATGAAAGCCTCCTTTGGGTTTCCAGTGCGTGTATCTTTTCCTAGCCTCCAGCAAAGAAACATGACTGCAATCTTTTCTACATTCTGTAAATGTAGTTTCTTCTGACATTCTAAAGAAGTGAAATTAACTTCTACAATGTCAGTGGCATGGCATTTGAGATGCTTGGGAAAATCAGTACTTTCTTGCCTTTCTCCCTTGTGACCTGCAACATAATGATTCAGTCATGATTCCCTGATCTCCAAATTACACTATTCGGTACGTGTTATTTTGACTGGGTCATTCTAATATGCTGATTTGGTGCTCAAGAGACATTTATGTTGCTTAATATTTTTGTGGAAACCATGATACAAAGGCTACGTTCACACTGTCAGTTTTTGGGATTGACAACCACATTTTCTTTAAAGGTGTGAGTCTCGAAATGTCCCGTTCACACAGCAACTTACAGTTGTGTTTAGAATACTGTCTGTATGAACGTGCAACGGGAGTCAAGCCCGTAGGCCCTATTCCTTACCAATAACCATAGCAACAGTGACCAAAGTAAAATCAAATATGGCGACGTCCATAAAACTGAAAGTCTTATCACTTTCTGACACGACAAGAGTCCAATCGAGCCGCAAGTTCTTTCGTCAAATCTTCATTAACCAACAGCAGCTTTTAAATTTGGGTGGAGAGCATTTGAATCGCGCGCAGAACACAAAACTGACGGGATCTAAAGCTTTCAGATGACACGCAGCTCATTTCTCCGTCACTGTAAGTTACCGAAAACACACATGAAAACACATAACACACGGTAGACGCGCGTTTGTGCGGCAGAGCGGCTCTCTCTCGTGCTGTATGACGTGACAGACAGCTAGTCCAGTCCAGTTCCGTTCACACAGCACGTGTGTTCCGAGAATGCGGTTGTGAGTCCTGAAAATTTACAGGTGTGAATTCGGTTACAGAATGCGGTTGTCATGCCCATAAATAACCGAACTGTGTGTGAACGTAACCGTATTAAGGACTCAAATACAGGACTGACAACCGTATAACACCTGTCACACCTACTGTGTGAACGTGGCCATATTTTCCAGGTTTGTTTGAGGAGTAGAAAGTTCCAAAGAACAGCATTTATTTGAAGTACAATTTGTTGCAAAAGCGTTTACTGTCTCTTTTGATTAATTTAATGCATCCTTGCTGAATAAAAGTATTAATTTCTTCCAAAGAAAACAAATCTTATTGACCCCAAACTTGAAGAGGCATTGTGTATATAGGTCAGAATTTCGAAACAGGTCCCCCTTGCATGCTAAACGAAAACTCAATGCACCATTAGACTAACTTGTCTTAGATAAGGAATAACCCTGCTGAATGACTGCCACAAGTCAAGTACCCAAAAACCAAAACTGTGATCTGAAGAACTTTATACATAAAAAATTAAAATTTTAATCTCTAAAAAAAAAAAAATCATTGCCAACTCGACTGCCCTATATAGCAGAAACTGGTTCTTGTAACAACTTGTCAATTCTTTGATCAAAGATAAGAGCTTGCGCTCTTCAGAAGCTGTATTCTGGAACGTACTATCTTTCGAGTTTCTTCAGCGTTGCATACATATTAGCAATGTGTTGCACCACATCAGTCTCTGAGTCTGCCTTAGAGTGGGTGGGAGTCTCTCACCGTTTTGATCTTGAATCTGTTCAGGAGCCTGAGAATGCAAATGTCTTTGAATGTCTCCTGTGACTATGTAAGCGCTCCGTCACCAGGCCATTCCAACAAATTTCTCTACTCAATTTTACACACAGGAAGCATACCTGCATTCCTCTTTTTATATATGTCAAACTTTTCAACATAACATACATATTTCTGCCACTTAATGTCAGTACCATGCATATCTCACATGCATAAATCTAGTGTTCTGCTGTTTTATAATGTGTAAACATCACTCTAAAAGCAGAAAAGGATGAAACATTCAGCAGAGCATGAACTAAGCAGCCCTCCAGCTGAGTAATACTGCTGTGTCTTGTTCATTCAGGCTTGGTTTCAGCTTATATGTCTCATCCCTGATGACCAATCATGAAGCAGAATAAAAAGTTTTTAAGAGCCAAAGCATTTATACAAAAACACCCAGAGCAAATAATGTATGAGATCCCTTGAGATGATACAGCAAGACTCTTTAAACAACCATACTACAGTACAAAGTGTTTAAAATATATAATCACTCAGAGTTTTACAACAGAGCTGAAGGGAGTGCCCGTTTTTCAGTGGAATAAAACAGCAGGCCAGCAGTACAAGTAAGGAGTTACACTCCCTAAAGATCCATTATCTGTAAAGATGTGTACATTTTTGTGCATACACCTTTAATGTAAAACATATTATCAGTTACTTTATTCTCTTGACTGTATGCCGAGACAAGACATCTTCAAAATGCTGACTACAAAAGGTTAGGATATAATTCTAGCATTTGGCCCTATCCAGGATGTAAATTACAGAATTGGGTACAGTATGAGGTAAAAAATTAAACTCTAACAATTAAAAAAAAATTTAATTGCATGTCATTATTTAAAATTAACTGGAGGCCATCCATCACCTGCACAGATAAAGTTACTTATTAGAGGTAAAATGTTTTTTTATAAAAGCATAGGCATTTAAAGAATCTAAGGAATGTCAATGGAATTGATATCATATTTGGAGCCAGACCAAGTAGGGTCAAACAAGAATCTAAGAATCAAACAAGATACTGAATAAACTGTAATTCCTATTTTCAGTTAATTTTTTTTCAAAGATCCAGTATTATTAGGCTATATGATTATAGGAGGGTTCTTGTTTGATCTTATTAAGACTCCCAAAACCCCCTTTGCTTTCCAAACTAAAATTCTAATATTATCATATTTCTATAAATGTAAACTTTTTGTTTCACAATTGTTTTGCTGTTTACATGTTGCTATATTTGTCATAATACGCTATGTAGTGACAGGTTCCATTGTTAGTTTACAAAGGTAAACGTATACTGCATCATAGCACTGTACAAAGAACTGTATATGTTTTCCTATGCAAGAAGGGTGGAAATGTCGAATACTTTAATTCACTTTCAAAAATAATTCGACCCTTAAAAAATATTTACCGACGTTAATGAGTGACAACTTGTCCCAGTTTCCTTTACAAACCCCATCATTCCACAAATCAACTTTAATAAGCATGCAATAGCAGTAAAATCACTAGATCATGTGACATAAGTTAAGTGATGTTGATTCTTCACAATATTCATGACCTCACAAAACTGGTTTACTGGAACTTGTATCGCCAATACGACACAGAGTAACAATCGATAAGTCGTCATTCAATGCAAGTTTCGAGAAATGACAGATAATTACAGCGACGTTGTCCTCAGAGATAAACCTACCTCGCATTGGGCTTTGAATCCAGAGGATTCCCCCGATAAGGTGCGGAGACTGCCCTAACATCATGGTACCAGAGCAGGTGGTCGAAACACAAACGAAACACCTGTCTAACAGAAGCGCCCAGCTCGCGCGCCTTATGAAAGCTGATTAATAATAACGCGCTCGCGCAAGTCCGCAGCTCCTCAATGAAGAGCGCATCGCATCTCAATGACCAACGTGAAAGAGTCGCACAAAATACGGGTTCTAAACATTAAAATGGTTAACTCGGAGTAGGAACATGCTGTATGGTGGTGTTCTGTTCCTCTCAAGGGTGTTCCGCGGTGAGATGTGAATCAGTGGGTGGACGTGCAGATGCTGAATGATGCAGATCGTGAATCTTTACAGTACATGCATAGACTGATCTCAAGCCCACGGGCCCCGTGAGCCCATCTCTATGTCATACGTTTCCAGCGCAAGAGCAGAGCAAAGATCTGCGGCTGATCGGCAGCCAATCATAATCCCAACCCGGCTGTGGGGAAGCGATGTTTGTTTGATTGTTTGCTGTTGAAGCGTTCTTTTCAATAAACAAATATTTCCGCAGAAATTCATCTTGAGACGTTTGTTGAAGTCTTACCTTGAACAGCCATGCCGCTACTCCATGAGTTCGCGCATTATGGGAAGGTAAAGAAAGCTGTTGGTTGTCTGAGTACCCCACTCTGCCAAAGCGTCTTGCTTATTAACACTTGCAAGCAACCTCTGTCAAAGCCGAGTGTGCTGGAAAAGCGTGAAATGTGTTCCCAAAGAACCATGGGTATTGTAGTTCCACCTTAAAGTTACTGGATATGTAACCACGTTGTTAGACCGGTTTCAACTCATTATATTAGTCTATCTATCTATCTATCTATCTATCTATCTACGTGTGAATTTATTTATTTATTTATTTGACTATGACAATTACATTTATCCAAAGCAATTTACATGGGAGAATAGTAGGCTGAAATAAATGTGGGTTAAACATATGAAAGTAAACTGGTTGTCAACTCTGATTAAAAACTCTGATGTTTATTCACATGTTTGAGAATTATGTTTGAAGAAATTTATGTTGCTCATAAATGTGTCTGCTATTTGTTTTCATAGAAATTGTACTTGTGTAACTGTGAACCTGTTGCATGCCTCTAACTCATTGAATATTAATTTTGAAAAGTTCTATTGTGACATAGAGATTTCTTCATTGTTATAATTTCTAACATGTTTGAACGACATACGTATAAATCTTAACCTATGAAAAAGGCACCTTTAAAACTTTGTGGTGGCCTCTTTAAAACACGTTTTAGGTCAAAGTTGGTATGCTCTTTTCTAATATGGTAGTTAGTGCAAATGTTTCTCTTTACTCTTTCAGCTCTAGCTGTCCAAAAAGGACAACACTGAATCAGAACAACCGGAGAGCAACATAAATTCTTTATTGAGCTCTTAATCTGGACCCGTGAAAGAGTTTGACATCCCAGGATGACACAGAAGCTATAAAGTGGAGAATGCAGAGACTGAAGAGGCAACATTATAGATACAGATCACTGTCTGCGGAACTCAGGCTTTCTCAGTTCCTTTTGCATGAGTGAATACAATAATGATGAGCATGAATCCTTTAGAAATGATTATCATGTAAACCTACATCCCTATCACTGTATGAACTGATCACATCACAACCTACTTTAGGTTATGGGAAATGTGTAAGAATATATGTCATCTATAATTATATATGGTTCATTTAGGTTCTTCTGTGTGGCAATATAAAAGTATTTTGAACAGGTTTAGTTGAACAAAAGAAAAACTGCACAGTATTGTTTCAAACCCACACTAATGCAAGTATACATTAGAGTACACTTCTAGATCAATTTGATTACAGTTGGAACCCCTTGGTGGACATCATGGATCCTGGAACAAATGATGTGGGAAACCACGATTTTGGGTCTGACCAAGTAGCTTTTCCTGAAATGATACTTTTTATATTAATTTTATTTTGTTTTCATTATGGACACTCAACATTGCAAATATATAGCAAATGTGGAACATATGAAGTGTAGACTACTATTACTCCATTCTTCTAAATTGAAACCTTCAGGTGGAGCAACAAAGCTTGCCTGTCCATCAGGTCCAGGTATAAGATTTTGTTCCACATTTTTATGTTATGACACAGCATTTCCTCTAAATGTTTTTTTTTTTTATCCGCATTCCTGAAGATTACAGTCAGCTCTTGTTTTTCTGGTTTCCAGACAAATGACAATCAAAGAACGAATGTTTGGCATTACTGATAAGGTTTGATCTGTGACTGAACACGTTGCTCCGCTGCTACATGATTGTCTTCATATACTTACTGTAGGTTGACACAATTCCCATAATCTTCCCATAAACATGCTACCATTTGTTACTGTATAATGTAATGTATTTTGAAAGATTGCAGGCATTTTTTCTTTATTTGCATTTTAAATCACCCTGAAAGAAAAAAGGTTGTTCTTGTGTTTCTTGTAATGTAGGCTACTTCCAAATTTCCAAATTGTCAAAAAACAGCATCTGTGGATGAATTTGTTAAGGACAGGTTTTTGTCATCATTTTTACACTAATTAAAACAATGACCTCTCTTGTTTTGCTCAAATACTTGCATTTTGTTGGTTCTTCAGCGGTTCTTTGGGGTGTTTAAGGTGCTATATAGCACCACTCCCATACAAAGAAGCCGTTAAGCCCCTGTATAGCCTAGTTCTTTAAAGGTTCTCTAACTCTTCCTTAGTCTAGTTGGGGAAAGGATTAAAAACGACATTAAAATACAGTGCATTTCCTGAAGATAATGTGATTCTCAACCTTTTTGCCCTAAAGGCCCCCCTATAAGTAAATATTCCAAGACCCCCACATGAGACTTTTTGACCTCAGAAAAGCATAAAAGTGATTCAAAACAACTTTTGCCATTGTAGTAAATTCCCATTCATAGCAAACATATGAAAGTGGAGTAACATATCTAAAATATAAGGAGAAGAATGGGGTTCCTCTTACGGTTCTACATAGCACCATTTGACAAAGGTGCTGTATGATTAGTTTTTTTTTTAAAATTTGGACCTTGAGTCTGTAATAAAGATTGATTGATTGATTGATTGATTACAAGCCAATGAACCACTTTTAGTGCTATTTAGCGCCATTTTTGTTTAGAGTGTATACAACATGTACTAAATGCAGAGGTGATATCCAGATTATAGTGACTGCAAATACATGGCAAGGAGCAAATTGTAGCGTTAGCCCACTGCTCCCTCTTCTGGACGATTTACAGTATGAGAAATAATATGTTATCAGAGTAGCCCCTTTTATCTCTACTGTATAGCCTTTTAGCATAGTCGTTTGAGCAGTTTCTTAATAACAAAGTATGATTCAATGAAACAAATCTTTGTACATACACACACATAAGTGAGCAAACACAGCAAGAGCTGAGACAGCTCAGAAAACTCAGTCTGCAAACTTACAAACTGTAATACATACATGTAAACACATAGAACACTTAGAACCATAATAATTTAATAATATAATTTAACATACATTTCTATATTTTATCAAAAGCAGCTAAATCTTTCACATTCAGTTCAGAGTCACCACACTGTGTCAGTCTTCTGTCATACTAAGAGAGTAATAATGACACCATCATCCCGGCCCTGCCACAGCATCTCCCCCTCAAAAGCCACCTTTCCATGCTTCCTGGCCCTCATTAGTATGCCCACGACTTTATCAGAGATCCGTACATATCTGTCAAACAGTTCGCCAAAAGTCACTCTAGTGTAACCGTCTTGCTGCCCTCTTTGGGCCTGCCGTAGCCCTCCTCACCCTTCCGCAGCCGTGTTAACATGGAGTACTCATAATCAAAGTCCTTGCTGAAGGGGTTGAGCTTCTGATTGATGGTATGTTCCGATGCCCAGTTTTGCCAGCGGCTTTTTAAGTTGCCCACAGCACTGTGTTTTTTTGACAAGGCATTTATTTTGTTGGCATCTTCGACATCCTTCTTTCCCCTAAGAATATTGTGCATATTATTTATAAAATAATGCAAATTGTAATGCTAGTAGGCTACTTACAAATAAAGTGTAGCATTGTATGTACTGTATGTAGTTTTGTGTATTTTTGTGCCCCTGCAGTGAGTGGAATTCAATGCAGTAAATATTTCACTGGTCATTACAGTGGTTAGCTGTACACATGCATTTGATGCTGCCATAAAGTAATCTGCCTTTTTCACAGAATTTCGTAATTTCTCAACAAACTCCCAGAACAGATGTTTGGAGGGAGCATGGGAAGGTCATTCACCTTGTTAGAAGTGAGTAAACCATCAGAATGATGATGAGCGAATCTTTTGTCTTTATCATTCAAAAACGCTGATTCATTCAGTAACAAAACAAATTAATTTTTTTTGAGTGAGAATCTTTTACCAATTCTTTCAAAAACGCAGATTCATTCAGGAACTAAATAAGTAGGCTAATTGTATTTATGAGCAACTGAATACTCAATTGAACATATTTTTTCAAAAACACTAATTCATTTGGAAAATAAACTGAATCAATCATTTAACGGTTCATTCAAAAGCACTGTTTCATTCAGAAACACTACTAACTTGCTTGGAGACACACAGTGGTTAATTCTGCTGTGGATTTTTTAATTTTTTTAATATATTTTAATTTAATTTATTTTTTGATGTCAAAAAGTTGGTGGAGTTGCTCTGAATAATCAGTATGGCTGTAAAGCTTGTATTGTATTGCTTATATTACTAAGTATTATAGCCTCATAAAAGCCCTGTTGGTGAATAAATGGTGCACTACATGGTGCAGATTACACACACAACATTTCCATCAAACACAGCATAAGTTATAAATACATTGATTTACAACATCTAAATATTACGACAGACTAACCTTTCGTATAAAATATCACACAACATATGCTTTATTGCTTTTTGTTCTAAAACAACAACAACAACAACAACAACAAAATTCCACATTTTATCTTATCTGTTATTAGAAGACCTTACCTGAGAACAGTGGATCTTTTGATTGTGACCACAGACTCTGTATTCTCATTCTTCCTATTATTACTTGTGTCCTCCTGGTTGGTTCCTAGCTGCAGGTTTCCATCCTCATTATCCCCACCGTCCTCCTGAGCCTGCTTTTTCTCCTTTTCCATTTCCTTCCAGGCCCGGGTCAGCTCCGAAACCATGTTGGAGCACTTCATGCGGCGTGTGGGCGACCCTTTCTTGCTTAGCATCTTGTCCAGTTAATCCGTGGCCACGTCCTTACAGATGCGTTTGGTCAAAAAGTCAATGCCCGCACTTTTCTCCTGTACTTCCCTTGTCACAGTTTTCACCACTTGTGTGGTTTTGATGCATGACTTTCTGGCGGCCTCCACATCATCCTGGTTTTTATTTCTAGGGTCCTGATTGGAAAGAGACTTCTGAGAAGGTTTGATCCTTGGAGCTATTTTTTTTTTGCATCTTTTTTGGGGTCCTCTGTGTAACTCGGGGCCCATCTGCTGGGTTCACTGGACTGCTTCTCCTCATTTTCTCTCACCCACTGCTGCCAGCTCTGTGTTAAGCTGCACACCATGCTTATGGCACACAGCTTTTTAGCTTTTTAATGTTCTTGTTTGTTGAGGGCTTCTTTTCTGACATTGTTTACCTCCAAGGGTTTCCTTCCCTCATTCAAGTTCTTTGTCCCTGATGGCTTTTATATAACACCCCGTTGTGATTCCCAACCTGTAGTAAATTATAGACTCTGAGCTCTCCCTTAGGCACTAGTGCGGTTTTGAAATGGGTGAACCAACCTTACATGGCGGTGGAAAGTATGCCAGGCATCTCTGCTGATCATCTTTCCTTGACACTTACCTACCTCTGGGATTGGTGGGGAATCACGTTTCATCATAGACGTTGCCCATCGCTGGGGGTAAACAGGGCAGACATCAGTGAGTGCTAAGCTTTTCCCTAGGCTTCACAAATGTGCAGACAGCTGCTCTGTGTGTCTTATCTGGATACTTAAATTCAGTTGACTTTGTCTTTACCATTATCTGATGCTTATCAAGATAATCAATTAGCAGTGTCAATTAGCAAAAGCAACAGTGTCCACTATGTTGTCAATGCTAAGTGGTAAACTACCAATGTGAACTGTGTGGATCATATGCATTCAGATTCGATGCGTCAGTCTGACGGAACTAAGACTGTTTACAATCATTGGACAGACCGAAGATTTTTTAAAATTAAATATTAAATATATGTATGTAACATAATGTCTATTTCCATCACAGGGTTAGGTCTTAAATTTCATATAAGGTGGTATTAAAAAGGTCTTTAAAAGTCTTAAATTTAACTTGTTCATGTCTGTAGAAACCCTGGAGAGAGAGAGAGAGAGAGAGAGAGAGAGAGAACGTGTACAGAGCAACAGAATGAATTCAACAGTCATATCCACTAACAAGAGAGCACATTTGTCCTACAGTCAAAAAAGCCGACATTAAAAATCAATGTGGTCAAAGCATTAGCATGGTTTACAAAATGTAGAATAAATTTGAAATCATCATATTATTATGCATAACCTTGGTTAAATCTCAGCAATTAAATAGCTTATCTGCAGATCACCTAAATAGAGAAAATAAAAACAGACATAAAATAATGTTGGTGTTTGTAAAGTGTGTGCGCACTCGTCAGCCAGCAGAGGTCCTCGTAACAATAGTGTTCCAGTTTGAATGGCTGAGAAGAGCTCTCATATAGTCTATTAACTCATCTTTAAAACTGAACTGAACTTTTATTTTAATTCTTTAAAGTGCACATTTACTAAATATAATTACAGTAGTACACTCTACCAGTCAAAGGTTTGGAATAGTTACTACCAAGGCTGTATTTATTTGATCAAAAATGCAGTAAAAACAATTATACTGTGAAATAATTACAGTTTATAAAAACTGTTTTTTAAATGAATATATTTTTATTTTTAATTTATTCCTGTGATGGCAAAGCTGAATTTTCAGCAGTCATTACTCCAGTCTTCAATCCTTCAAAAATCATTCTAATATGCTGATTTGCTACTCAAGAAACATTTCTTATTATTATCAGTCATGAAAACAGTTGTACTGCATGTAGTGCATGCTGCTAGTAATGTCATGGGTTTGATTCTCAGAGAATCTCTGATCAAATGTATACCTTGAATGCAATGTATCTTGCTTTACATAAAAGCTTCTGCCAGATGCATAAATGCAATTAGTAATTTGTGATAAACTGGTCTGTGAAGAGTGTTTTATAAGATATTTAAAGACCAAAAATGCAGACTATCATTAGCATAGCACAATCATGTGCAGATGTTGCGATAAAGGCAGATCATCCAGAACGAATGATATATATGGGGTCATTCTGCAATCCAGGTCAAATGTCAAGGCCCCAAATTCCCTTTGTGTTTTGAACTGAGACCACTTAAATTACCTCATCTCACCTTTCCCAAAACCTCAGTAAAAAGAAAACTGATGGCTAGGAGCACTTATACAGTTTTGATTGTCCACACGACTTCCATCTGAATTAAAAATACTAATTGAGACACAGCTCGCTCTCAGTGCACAATTCATTCCTTCCATAATACCTCATTTAACTCCTCTAATACACAAATATTTGTCCTACACCAGCCCTCAGATAGTTTTCATTCCAACCAAGCTTTCAACTGATTTATTACGTTAATCATTGGTATGGATGGGTACCTCATCCTAAAAGCCAGGTGTGAATTGACTTCCAAAACGTCTGGTACGGCTGTCTGCACTAGACATATGGTCCAGTGGTTCCTTCATCCATCTGGGCTGAAAATCTCTCCTGGTCAAGACGGGTCATAGGGTCCAGAGTCAGATGAGTAAGAGCACCTGTACCTGCTGGTGCGTGTTGCACTTCCCTGTTTCTCCGCCTTTCTGTTTGCCTTTCAATTCCTCCGACTCTAAAACCATTCCTGAGCATGTTTTGTTTGGCCATCACAGCTAATTGAGCAGACACAGACTTCGCTGCACTATCCGAAGCCCTGGGGTTTCTGATTTGCATATCATTCTGAGCAGGGAAATATAATTTATGTTGTGGTAATCTGTCTCTGATTAAAGGCACCATTAAGTCTTAAATGCTGATAAAAAGAGGTAAATACATTGCTCTGCTTTTACACTGAGGATACAGGCAAAGCTTTTGGTTTTCAAAATATTTGCAGTAGGTGGAACACATTGCCATTGAAATAACAATTTTTCATCCCGAAAAGTAACAATTTGGAAGAATTATACTCTAGGGTTTTATTCATAGTTATTACAGAATATTTGTACTGTGAGAATCATATTGTATTATGTTGTTTTTGGAGGAGCTATCCAACTTTAGCTGCCAACCATGAATAAAAAATACCTGCAAGACTGCACAGTAGAGGAAAAACAGTGCCCAAATCTGAGACAGACAATTATAAGACAGAAAATTATAAGAGAGAAAAAGCAGATGAGTAAAAAAGAAAAATTAAACATAACATCCTCTTTTCATGTAGGATAACCTAAGTGAAGTGTTGCCTCGAACATTTTGGGTGCTCCAAAGTCAACAGTGTCAGCTTGTGGGCTTTAAATCTGTCTCTAATCCAATACAGCTCTACTGCAATGAACGTTATTGATTGTGTTTGGCTGTCTGGAGCGGACTCATAAATAAATGAAATGGATGATAAATTAGCTTGTACGTGATCAGGAGTTGGCGGCAAACCTGCCAACAGGCCAACCCTTACGACATTGCAAGAGCATGAGTCTCACCCTTCTCCTCTTGCAGATCGCCTTCTTTAATCAAGGTGGTCCTCCCCACTCTGCTCTCCCGTTTCCTCTCTCCCTTAGTAGGAAGAAACAGCGGAGCAGTGGGGCTCAAACACCGGGCTCAAGTGAACTCACGCCGGCGCAGCTCCCGCATGCTTCACTCTCCCCCAAATGCCTCGATTCGACTGTGTGCTTCACATGTGAGGATCAGCGCCCCTCGTCGGCTGTGAGCGGCTTGATTTCCTTCGGTGGATCCGAGGAGGAGGCTGTCGCTGGTGACTCCATGTCATTAATGGCTGCAGATGCTGAAGAGTGGGCATGTTCCGGCAAAGAGCCTGAATCCCCACCTCCGACGTAGACAACACTGCCCAGAATGGACGGCGAGCTGATCTGCATTCTAACCAAGGCTGTGGAAAATCTCGGCCTGACTTGGTTGGCTCCAGAAGAGACCGCCCACGGCCTTCTTGACAAGTGGTACCTGAAGGGACGCCATCAACATTCCTCCCCCCAACGGCCCGCCCCGTTCCTGCCGGCAGTTCACTAGGAACTCACCAGGATGTGGCAAGCACCCTACTCGGTGCGTGGTAATCTCTCTACTTCTACTGCTCTCACCACTGTTGATGGCGCTGAAGAACGAGGTTATAGCAAGCTCCCCCCTCTGGAAGAGGCAGTCGCTGTGCATCTGTGCCCTCCATCGGCCCTGGAGTTGAAAGTCCATGCAGCGCACCCATCTAAGCCCTGCAGGACTACCTCAGCCCTTGCAAACAGGGCTTATTCAGTGGCTGGCCAGGCTGGCTCAGCACTTCACACGATGGTAGTGCTCCAAATATTCCAGGCCAAGCTTCTCCGCACCATGGACAAGTCCGGCCAGAGTTCTGATGCCGTCAAAGAGCTGTGCACAGCGAATTACTTGGCTCTGCGCTTTACTAAGGCCACTGCGCAGGTGATTGGCAAGGCCATGGCCAACTTAGTGGTGCTAGAGCGCCACCTTTGGCTAAATCTGACAGAGATCAGGGACGCTGACAAGGTTGCCTTATTATACTTGCCAGTTTCTCCCAAGGGACTGTTTGGCCCTGCCGTGGATGGATTTGGCGAGCGGTTTACAGTGGCACAAAAGCCATCTCAGGAAATGAGTCACTTCCTGCCGAAGCACTCCAGTACGGCGGAAGGCTCCATCCAGAAGGCTCCATCCTCTCAGCAGCCTGCAAAGACAGCGCCACCTAAGCCCCAGCCTAAAGCTGAGTGGTCTTTCTGGGGACAGTTACTGATTCTGCCCGGATGCAGGCATGGATTACGTCGGATCATTCTCTGACTATTCAATGGCTGGTGGCATCTTTCAAACTGGGGACTTCACGTCCCCTCAGGGTTTTCCAAATGATGCTCTGCCTCATGTCGGCCGCTTCCTCTGTGATTCCTCTGGGCCTGCTTCACATGAGGCCTCTTCAGTATTGGCTCAAAGCCCATGTCCCGTCCCACTCTTGGCGCCTGAGACATTTTCATCTCAGGGTAACCCACCGCTGCATCAGAGCTGTGGCCCCTTGGAAAACTCTTTGCCTGTTTCAATCAGGTGTCCTGTTGGGAATGACCTCCAGAAGGAAGGTGGTCACAACAGATGCTTCCAACTCAGGTTGGGGAGCTCTGTACAAGGGCAGACTGGCATTTGGCTCCTGGTAAAACCTGGAGCAATGCTTACACATCAACTGCCTTGAGATGATGGTGGTTTTTCTACCCCTAAAAACATTCCTACCAGCCTTAAGGGGGCACCACGTCCTGGTCCGTTCAGACAACATGACGGTGGTAGCCTTTATCAATCACCATGCTGGTCTCAGGTCACAGTCCCTTCACAGGTTGGCTCGACGCCTCCTTTTATGGGCACAAGGCAAACTCCTCTCACTGAGAGCAGTTCATGTGCCGGGCAGACATGCTGTCCAGGGACAATGTGGCTCCAGGAGACTGGAGACTGCATCCCCAAATGGTTCAAATGATCTGGTCTGTCTTCGGCAGGGCAGAGGTAGACCACTTCGCCTCAGAAGACAACTTTCACTGCCAAATTTATTTTTCGAAGCAGCGAGATGCCCTGGCCCACAAATGGCCCAGCGCTCACCTATATGCCTCCCCCCAGTTGCCCTGCATCCTTAGGTCATCAGACGGGTCAGTGAAGTCAGATGCTCAGTCCTCTTGATGGCCCCACATTGGAGGAATTAGATGTGGTTCCCTGAGTTGATCCAGCTGCTATCGGCAGCCCCTTAGCCGATACCACTGAGGAAGGATCTTCTCTCGCAAGCGAAGGTCATGATTTGGCATCCCTGGCCAGAGCTGTGGAGCCTTCATATTTGGCTCCTCGACAGGAGCCTTTGCAGCTCCCAGCGAGTGTAATTTATACCATTTTAGAGGCTAGAGCTCCATCTACAAGACGTCTTTACGCCCTTAAATGGTCAGTCTTCTCTAACTGGTGTGCAGCATTGAACCAGGACCCATAATTGTGCAACCCATAAGTGCTAACCTTTCTACAAGAGCTGCTGGAAAATGGGCGCACCCCATGCTCAATGTATATGTGGCAGCCATCAAGGCGAAACATTCTACCTTTAATTCTACCGCTTAATTCCTTTAATTCTGTCCGCTTAATTCTACCTAATCCCCTTTGTAAGTGGAGAGAGTTATGTGATGTAGTCCTCAGCCTAAATGGCTTGGGTCTTATTATTGAGTCATGCTTACAGGAGCCCCCAGTACGTGTGCTCGTTCTGCGCTTGCTTATAGCACGGCGCTATTGGATGCGTTCCCCATAAGCATCAGCGACGCAAAATGAGAGACATTCAAAAGGGAATGCTCCAGTTACTAACATAGTTCCCTGAGAGGGAACGAGCGTTGCGTAGGCTGCTGTGCTGTAAGGCTGCACGCAAATCGATGACTATCACTACAGTCAAAAGATTCTGACGAAATGGTGCTCAGAGCCAACGTATATAGCGGTCTGCTCCTCCCCTTTTGGTGGGTCGAAGCGCCATTGCTTTATGCAGATACACGAACATGAACAAATCAGGCTTCAGTATCAGAGTAAACAGGAGTTTCCCCATAAACATCAGTGATGCAACGCTCATTCCTTTATTTCAGGGAACCGAGGTTACGTTAGTAACTGGAAATTTTTTTGTGTATTGATTACCATTTGTATAACCACAGTTTTACTACAAATACCATGGTTAAACTATGGTTAGTGTAGCAAAACCATGGTTAACTTGTGGTTACCATGGTTTAACTATAGTAACCATGGTTATTTGTTATTTGGTGTTATTTGTAGTAAAATTATGTTTAATTTTCGTAAAGGAGAGAGGAAATCCCACCCCCACCTTCGCCCCATCTCGCGCGCATTTACTGTCAGGAAGAGTGAGTGGACTCACGCAATCAGATGAGCTCATTACAGACGAAGATGTACTCTCTGGCTCCGGTACTTTGAATTTAAGAGACACGTTTGTAATGTATCCATTTTCAGGGGCA
Organism: Sinocyclocheilus rhinocerous; assembly: GCF_001515625.1. NCBI lineage: Eukaryota > Metazoa > Chordata > Actinopteri > Cypriniformes > Cyprinidae > Sinocyclocheilus > Sinocyclocheilus rhinocerous. The sequence goes on along the minus strand of NW_015641038.1, from coordinate 487,257 downwards.
AGTGCGTGAAAAGTGAAGAGTTATGTGGCGGATCGCAAAACATCACGTCTCTGTGTTTTGACTCAAGCACGCGGCGACTGACAGAGCGTGACGTGTCTGGCGCGAGGGTTGGCAAGACCAGCGGAGTAGTTTTTCCTGACAGACTGATTTATTAAAAAGGATTTATATTAAAAAATAAAATAAATATATTATTATATTACATTCTGAATATATATATTTAATATATTTTGAATATATATCATATTCAATAAAATTAAACTCAATTCAGTTCATGGAGCTCTCTCCTAACGAGCTAATGGTCTTAATCAGGTGTGTTAATATAAGGGAGACATGCACGTCCCCAGGACCAGGATTAAGAACCACTGATTTAATATAATATATTTTAAGGAATCAGTAGATCTTTATGAGTTTGCTCCTGAGCCAGCATCCCTATGGAGAAGTGTTAAGCAAACTCAGCAAGCCATGACCTCATGCTACAGAATTGTGTGTCAGACACTAAATCTCCTGCGGGTAGAGTTAGTACATCCATTATAAATTTTCCTGAGAAGCACAACACCATATAATGGTATTAAAAACGAAGGATAAAATCTAAGAGTTCAGCTGGATATCTAAGGAGGACAGGGCCATACCGTGTAAACATGCTTCCTTTCCTCTACAGTGAGGTATAATTAAAAGGTCTTGCCTTTTGTGTGTGTGTTACATGATTGATTGTCCCTCATCTTTTCTGTGCTGTATAATAGTTGGGCTTTGGGACATAATGGATAGAAAATTATTTACACAAATAGTCATCCTTGACTGTCTCTGCAGATTACCTCAGATGCTTACAAGAGGATATAAAAACCTTTTCTTAACACATATATGACTGCAGCAGTGAGATGTTTTCTAGGTGTTCAAAAGGTGATGATACACGGGGCAACTTTTTGAGCAATGTTGCTGGGCAATGCTGCCATCAACGGGCAACCAGTTCAAAGCTGCCCCTTTGTGGTCAGATGCACTTCCATTGTGTTGTAGCATTCATTTTGTCTGTGTTGATTTATATTCCATTTTTGTTGTGAACCCATGGTTGCTTCGTAAGTCTTATTGTGTTGGGTCCGCCGATTCCTTTTGGGCTGCCTGTTAGGGATCTAGCACCCAGTTATGGCCCCCCTTGACGTGACTGGCATACAAAACTGCAATCCTGTATAATAAAGTCACTGAAAGCAAACAACAGTTCTTCTTTTTATCAAGGGCATGATTCTCTAAGGTGCTGTGTTGCTGTGCTCCAAAAACTTTAGGATTGCCGCTGGTGAAATAAAGGTTAATGCCACTGAGCAAACAAACAAACAGAGCTTTTCTCAGAGCACATTCACAGTCAATGATTTCAGTTTGGATGGGGGGGAAGGACCCTCTTGGGTCTCTTGATTCAGCTGTGGCTAACAGGATGAGAGGGAGTCTGATGAACAGGCCTTTGATGGCCTTGTGGCTCACGGCTCCATCATAACTCTTCTGAACACCTCCCTCCTCCCATTACCCAAGTCTCTTGCATTACATCAGCCCATTCCCTCTCTCCCTTCAGCCTCAAAACCAAATTTCACTCTTATGCTCTTCATCCATCCATCACCATGAACACCTTCTGGACTTCCAAAAGGGGGAGAGAAGTCCCAAACCACTAACTGTGTGTTTACACTTTTTTTTCCCTTTCAGACTCAAAATCAATGTAGCCTGACAATGTAAAACTGGGAAGTCTCCAGGGCAACTGAGCTGTCGATAGACTGAGTATCTGTTTCTCTAAAACCGAAGATGTGCCAGTAACCACGATTGCATTTTAAAAAATGAAGACCCTGAAATCAACAATTTGATACATATTTAAAATGAACTATTTACTCATTGGTGTCACAGTGAGGTTGTGTGTTTCTCAGGCACTTAAAGCCCTAGAATTTACCCAAAAATGAAAATTCTGTCACCATTTACTCACCCACATGTCGTTCCAAATCCTGTATTGTTTTCTCTCTTCCATGGAGCACAAAAGGAGAAATTTTGCACATCGTCATTCCAACTCACCATGTTGAGATCGGTCATGGTTAACGTCAACCTGGCACGATTCTTGAGATGTTTGAATGTGTACAAATGTGAATGGAAGGGCAATCAGCTAATATCTGCAAAACAGGCTCATTTGAAAAACTCTTCCTGCTTTTCTTGCTACATTTTTGCAAAACTCTAAAATTTACCAATACATACAAATGACTGCAGTTTCTAACTCAGCAACACTAATGGCATTAACAGACCAAAGGCTTTTATTACTTTTCACACAGATTATAGTTACAGGACATATTATCAGTTAATAAAAATTTATTTTTGCACAATTCCTTGCATAATACTACTATGATATGACCAAAAAATACTTTTTTTGATGTTGTAAACTTGCTCGGTAGCTCACCTGGCATGGCAGTAGCTATGTGGAGCACTTGGGTATGAGTCTCATAAAAAAGACACGAGTCATGATAAAAATTCTCAAACATTTGCAGAAGTAAGCTATCATATCATTGCTGTCTCACCAAATGTGGTTTCATAATATTTTTGCAATAGTTAACACTATCGGTCAGGTTTAGTGTGTGGTATGTTATTTTCAAATGTGTTAGAGCATTGGAACTGGAAATTTCACTCCTGAATTGCCACAATATGTACAGCAATCAGTGAAAAAAAAAACATTGCAAGATTCATATTCATTAGTTTCAAATAAATCTGAACACACCTTTAGCGCCACTCACTGGAAATTTCACTTTGAAAGTCATCATATAACTTAGCTAAAATTTTGCCACATGCATGTTTTTACAATAAGCCTGGGTTGAATTTCTTACATTTCAGTCGGTTCTTCACACAATGTATGGTGCAAGAGTCATGCAGGCTACTTTTATGGAGCTTTTTTTACTTCACTTGACTGAAGTGATGACACTGTCTAAATGCTATTTTCATCTGTTAAACATGCAGTGCCAGCACAACCGTTTATGAATTCTAGTTTGAACAATCAATGAATGGAACATGCTGAAACCTTAGTTGTTGTTTAAATCCTATAAATTCAATAAGTTGAAAGAATTTCAAAAAACATTTAAAATAGCCCCAAACGGTGCAATCCTCAGCTTCAGCATGTTTTAAACTCGCCCTGGAAATAAGTTTGAGTGGCCCTGTGCCATAGAAATTCCAGAAGATTCATTTTTCTGTTCGCTTCCCTCAATCTAACTTACGGGAAAAGATTTTTGAACTGCGACCCATTATTCATTAAACGGTTGTATCTGGTTTATTTCTGGAACTTTGACTACACAGAAACATGCTTTTAGAGTAATACATATTTTTCTTTTATTCAGGTGAATACACAGATCTTATTTCCAATTGCTATTTTTCATGTTCTGGTGTGTGATGTTGCTATCTCTTCCCATTTACTCTACAGGTACCATCACTTTACTGGTCTGAACTGATCTGGCGTCAGGCCCATTGTTCGTCAGTAGACCAATTGTGCTCCTCCTCTGGTGTTCCTGTCCCTCTATTCAGCTTGTGCAAACAGGAAATAATCTGTCTTTAGAAACACCAGTGGACCTCAGAGGCATCTGAGTCGGCCTTCACCTAGCATTCCTGGTCACACGAGACTAAATAAAAGGTCCTTCTTTTAAGCTCTGGACAATATCAATGTGTCATCAATACATATGTTAAATTACATCTCAGAAATGCAAAGCCACCAGGACTCACCTCTTCTGTTACATTATGTGTTGGGTTGAATCCATCACACATCTTGAATACTTCTCGATTCTCCTTTTTGTGGCTCCACACGGCCTGGTTGGTCCTCCATTGTGTCTGTGCCCATCTGATGGTGGCTGCATTCTGGAGGGTGTAGTGGGTCAGCTCAGGTGTTGAAGGACAGGCGGCAGTTTACATGCACCCGACGTTTGCTTAACCCTTTGATTAGGGTGTAGGAATGTCAGCTATGGGGGGGGGGGATTTAGCCATCCTGACAGCATCGTTTGACACCTCAGCAATCTGTCACGGCAGAGTGGCGGAGCACTAACAGTCTGCTCGCTCTGGACACAAAGGTGGTTCGCTTGCTCAGGGCCCATTCTGTCCAAAAATTGAGCTCCTTTATATTTTTTTCTTCTGCCATGTGTAAATATTGTGTCTATGGAGCAACGTGACTCAAATAGAAAATGCTAAATAGCTCTGTGAAAGCAAAAGAAAGACTCTGGATTCCAGAGCCAGTAATAAATGACTCAAAACTGCTCATTCAGCTAAGCTTGGGGCATCGAGTTTATTTTGTTATTTGAACTAACATCATGAACATTGTTGCAAAGGACGAGGTGTTTAAATAACATGGCAAATGAAATGATGTTACTTTAGCTACATCTTTTTTAATTTAGCACATACAGATGGTTCTGAGCTAATAAAAAATATAAAGCTGTGCTTTCCTCTGGAAAGCAATTTTAAACACTAAATTACAGTATTTGGAGTGTGATATAAAACATACCATTCTGGAGCTTTCCAGACAGCTTATGGATTTACAATAAAAATACACATTCCAGTAAAATGCTCCATGCTGTTGTTACTTGATGGAAGACAGTAGTAGTAGACTTGCATACAGAGGCAATCTACTTGAAGAGTGTTATCAGACTTCACTATCACACAAACCAAAACACTTGTTCCAACAGAATTTATGTACATTTGTAAAGTCTGGTAACACTTTACAATAAGGTCCCATTAGTTAACATTGGTTAAAGGGGTCATATGATGCGATTTCAATTTTTCCTTTCTCTTTGGAGTGTTACAAGCTCTTGGTGCATAAAGCAGATCTGTAAAGTTGCAAAGACTAAAGTCTCAAATCCAAAGAGATATTCTTTATAAAAGTTAAGACTTGTCCACGCCCTCCTAAAACGCCTCGTTTAAACATGGCCCCACGTCTACGTCACTGTGTGGGGAGATTTGCATAATGCCGCCCAAACGTTCACGCAAAGAAAGAAGGCGTAACTTATATTCTCGCTGTAGTATTGTTGTTGCCATGTCGTGAAGACGCTGTGTGTTTCGTTGTGAAAG
>NW_015641038.1:480791-482101 GCF_001515625.1 Sinocyclocheilus rhinocerous | reverse complement strand
TAGCGCTTGTTGTTTGTCGTTTCTCCGATCACAAATGCAGACATGGTTTTATGTTTACGCTGCGTGATACGCAACGCAACGTGTAAAAACACAGTATAAGTCATTATAATCAGTAATTATGTCCCCACTGGATGCAACAAATGCCTCGTTTGTAATGGGTTTTATTGATTTTGTCTCATCGTGCCGGGAGACGGCATCACAGTATGGTAAGGGGCGTAACATTTCCATCACACGCCATGGTTATTACAGTTTTGCATTTTTTAATTCGTTTTATTTTAATATCGTGCAATAAAATTTAGTTTAGTTTTTTTTTTTTCCTTAATAATTTTGTTAGTTTTAGTTTAGTTTTTATTTTCTGAACACATTTCTCTTTAGTTTTTATATAGTTTAGTTTCAGTTTTAGTTTTAATTTTAGTTTTAGTTGGCTAATTAAAGTTTTAATTAACAGAATTAACAGATCACTTCCAGAGCGCAGGCTGAAGAAAGACTTTGGCTAATTTAACCTTTAGCGATGCACACGTCTAGGGACACAAAATTAAAGCATACTGAGATTGATTAGATGGTAAAAGTATACAAATACACATCAAAATGAAGCAGTCGTGCATTTTTAAATCTACACAAGTTGCACTTACAGTATATTTAAACCGTACTACTGAATGATAAATGTGTGTATAGCTAATTTCTTTGTATTATATGTCTTTCATCTTATTTAACCATATTCATGATACCATAACTGTCCTGTCTTGCTCACTTTCCCACGAACAAACACGCATAAATCATAAGTGGAACTTATGAAATTCAATAATAATGTTAATTTAACATTCGCGCTGCAGCTGAAGTGAATGACAACTTAGAGAGCGCTCGTTGCTGTTTTCTGTAGCCTATGCATCATTTTATTTTTAATGGTTCTGTAAAGGACTAACGGCCACACACTGCAGAGTTTAAGGAGAGACAATGACATTTAACAGTAAAGGCATATTTAAATATGTTCTTTTCTTTTATGAAGAATTATAAGCGCGTAGTTTATGCACATTTGTTCAAAACAGCCTTTGGCGTCGCAAGATGTGTTCTTTGTTCTGTTGCGCTGCTTGTCTGTTTTTCTTCAAAGCACCAACTTAAAATGCCTATTTTGGTTTGATTGCTTGTGTTACATGAGAAAATAAATAATTTTGCCTTACTGATGCAGTAGCCTATTTAATGCGGGCGCGGTTCAGGTCGCGGTCTTTATGTCAAACAGGTCAGGTACAGAGTTAAATTGGTGCTGCTGTCGGATAACGGGTCGGGTGTTCTGTTATGTACTGCGGATGCAG
>NW_015641038.1:478983-479648 GCF_001515625.1 Sinocyclocheilus rhinocerous | reverse complement strand
CTATTTTTCTTCAAAGCACCAACTTAAAATGCCTATTTTGGTTTGATTGCTTGTGTCACATGAGAAAATAAATAATTTTGCCTTACTGATGCAGTAGCCTATTTAATGCGGGCGCGGTTCAGGTCGCGGTCTTTATGTCAAACAGGTCAGGTACAGAGTTAAATTGGTGCTGCTGTCGGATAACGGGTCGGGTGTTCTGTTATGTACTGCGGATGCAGGTTTACCAAACAGGACCCGTGCAGGACTCTGCTTTAAACTGCTTTGCGTCTCTCCGTCAGATAACCTCACGTGCATGATGTGCCATTTACGCGTATTTCCGGGTATTTTCCTAAACCGACACACAGCTCATATATTTTTTCGCCACGGGGTGAGAACGTAATGATTACGAAAACGATTATTTATTTTTGATAATTATTATTTTATTTCAGTTAGTTTTGCAGTAACTGTTGTTAGTTTCATTTCGTTTCGTTTTTCATTTATTTTGATGTTTTTATTTTATTTCAGTTAACAAAAATTTTTTTTTGACCAATAGTTTTCGTCTTAGTTTTAGTTTTCGTTTACGAAAATAACCTTGTCACACGATTGAGGCATTCGGCCAATCACAACGCACTGGATAGCTGGCCAATCAGCATACACCTCGCTTTTCAGAACGATGAGCTTTGTAA
>NW_015641038.1:472679-478952 GCF_001515625.1 Sinocyclocheilus rhinocerous | reverse complement strand
TCAAAAAGGCGGGGCATAGAGGAGAAACAATAATGTACAGTATGTGGAAAATAATGTGTTTTTTGAACCTTAAACTGTATAAACACATTTCATTACACCAAATAATGTTCTTTTTAGCAACATCATATGACCCCTTTAATACATTAACTTCATAATGCGCAATACATCTGTTAAAGTATTTATTAACCTTTGTTAATGTTAATTATTAAAAATACAACTGTTCATTGTTCATGTTGGCTCAGGTCAAATAATATGAACAGATATAACTTTGGGTATAAATAATGTATTAGTAAATGTTGAAATTAACATTAACAAAGATAAATAAATGCTTCAGAAGTTTATCCTTGTTAGTTCATGTTAACTTACTGAACTAATCTTAACAAACGGAACTTTATTGTACATTGTTACCAAAAGTCCTAATGGCCTGTTCTCACAATGGATTGAATGGAAAAGATGCAGATTTAAATTTTAACTTCACTTGGCTTAACAACGGCTGCTTTTTCAGCACACAATGCTACAAAAAACAAAACAAAACAAAAAAACAGCAAAACCTAGCATAACAAGTCAAAGACGGCCGTGTAGCGAACGTTTATATGTGAAAACTGTTAAAAGTGGCATAACGAAACACAGAAACGCAGTCTGTGTGAACCGGACCTACGATTGCTACAAATAAACTTCATGTAGAAATAAAACTTAGAAGCTTACCTGACTCCATATATGAAAGCATTTCCTTTCAATAATACAGTCATTCAGAATTATTAAACACTTCTGCAAACCTATGGTCTTAGGTTCAAAGGTAAATTTAAAATAAGTTCATCCAAGCTTGTCTGTAAGAGTAACACTGCTTTTGACAAGAGCTGCAACATACAAATGCAAAACAATCCTAATATGACAAATTCTCCTAAGACAATATGGTATGAATGAATTAACATCATTATATGTATCATACTGCACCAGTACCATATGTGCCATTGGCTTTACTCCATTGGCTGTAACGATGATTAATATTAGATCAATATTTTTATGGTACTATCATTAATAGCTGTGATCTTTGGCATGCATTTCAACATTTTATGCCAAGTTATGATGTGCTTAAAAGGTCACCAAAATTCAAAGCCAATAATAATATGCAGTTTGCACAATCAATACAGTCAGGCTGGAGGACGGATGTGCTATTCTTTGCCGAAAATGTCCCTTGCATGTGTACCCTGCATGCTATGGTTTTCTTCACTTTGACAGGAATAATGTACAAAATAATAATAATAATAATAATAATAATACAAATAATATACTGGGATAAAAAAAAAGAGTAAAAATGTGAAGTATCATAACCCAAATATAATTGTGCAACACGTTTGTATTAAACATTAATAGGCCCTTTTAAGATATTGAAGGACATTCAAGCTGCTTTAAATACACTTGGAGACACGAAAGCCAGATGAGCACAGGGTGATTGCTAGGCAATGCAGCCCAGTCCGCTACCATCAAAGGTGATGTGCCTGCCTCAGCAGTCCACAGGTCCTGAGTGACAAGTGAATGGCACTTGAATTCATACCTCTGATATTTAAAAATAAAAGCCCAGCCAAGTCAGCTCCTGCCCTAAATTCCCAAAGAGCATGCCATCTCCTATGTAGTCCCATAAAGGTGATAGGACAGCCCCTTATTCACAGGATTCCTGTTTCCTGGAGAGGTGTTATCTCAAAAGAATGCTGCATTATCCAAAAGACAAGCAGCTAACCACTTATACAGCGTTACCTGGTAATGTCATGGGCCAAAAAGTAACACTTTTCCAAAACATTTTGGGCTATTTGTGGAGAACTACGCAAAGTCGGCCGGTCGGATCATCATGACAGTGGATCGGAGAGAGTAGCTGGGGCCTTTGAAATAGTGCCACTTGATTCCATTGAATTTTCCAACATGTTGGCCTTGTCTGTAGTACACCCCGTTCAGGTTGGATGGGCCACAGGCATCGTACCACCATCCTAAAACACAAACATTTACACGTTTATACGGTTATATATAGTCAGTATTGCATTATTCTGAAAGAACGCTAACAAATGCAATACCACACAATATAAATCATATATAAATTGTAACAGTCATTTTAATTACTTTTCTTATAAAAATATAACCATATCACATAAAAAGCCACTTCTAACTGCTCTGCGTTAAGTAAGTTTCTGAAACTAGGTGCCTAAACATTAGTGCTTCTATTTGTGTGATACTATTTTGGTGATTATTTTATATGATCAGCTATTTTTATTGCTGACAGTCTAGTAGTGTATTCGACAGGCTATGTAGGCAACTCTGAAGCTGGATCCAACAGTATGCAGGTGCTATGTGGTCACTGTGGTATAGGTGAGGAGTGAGTGGAACGGTGACCTTTAAAGTATTCAGGGAAAGAGGATATAAATACTTGAAGGAAACATAGAGAAAATAGGATGTGCCAATCACATTGTTAAACATAATTGTTTAATAATAACAACAACTGATTTTTATGTTTGAGAAGTCTCTTCTGTGGATTTCGATGTTATTTCTGTTCATGCCTGCCTTGACAGATGTGCTTTTAATAGCATGTCCCTCATACTGAGGGATGACCTGATATGATGGGCTTGAAATCTCCCAAAATGAAAATCATGTCATCATTTACTCATCTTTATGTCTTTTAAAAGCTGTATGACTTTCCATGGAACACAACAGTAGTTATAGTAAAATGTTCATGTTTTTTTTTCCATACAATGAAACTGAATGATGACCACGGCTTCAAAGCAAGATTTTTAGTTCAACAACTTTTTTTTCAGCAGATTTCAGTCTGCTCCTCACATACTGTAAAGCTTTCATATGGTTTCATAAGACTAAAAATATAGCTATAAAAAATAATATTATGATGCTTTTTGGCCATTTTTGGAGCTTGACAGACCTTGGTCCCCCTCCATTTTCACACTTTACACACAAAAAAGAAACTTTTATGGGTTTGAAACAACATGAGGACAAATTAATTATATTTAAAGCTGGAATACTGCATTTTGCCTCCAAGTCTTATCATTTAATTACTAAAAACACTGCAGAAAACAACAATACTGCAAATATAGTTATTTTTATCTATCATATATATATATGACTCTGGCCGTTCAAACCAGGTTTGTGACAGGACATTTTAGTATTTTAAGTATGTTAATCAGTATGTTAAGACTAAGAGCACTTTAAAATAAACATTTAATTGTTAAAATTGGGAAAATTATTTGTAGATGGCAAGGAAAGACAACATTAACTTTGAAATTACTAGTTAGCTTTGTTTCCTTCTCATGATGACAGCGTTTTTAGTTTGTTTTAAGCAAAATATAAAAATGGTCCAGACTTCAATAGGAAAACTCTGAACCCCAATACAGTATCTTTTCTGTCACATGGCCTTCTGCCTTACATATGTATCTAAATGTAAAAAATAATAATAGCTTGATAAAACATCTGATCTTATCTCTTAATATTCATATCTAATATTCATATACCCTATATTTTGTTTTAGCTTTATTTAAATGACCAAAAAGTATTTTTTATAGTTTTAGTTAACAATAACAACTCTGAGTCACTGTACAACTTCTCTGTGCATTAAATACAATTCATCTGGCCTGTTGATTTAATTAGACACGTACACACAAAATGTGCCCACAGAGTGCATGTTTTGGCATGTCTCATTCCCATGAAGAACTTGAGCTTCACTTCACAGGCTCAAATGCCAGAGAGATCTGTGACATTTTAACAGCCGTCCGTGAGCCAAATACGCTGCCCTTTGTCACGGCTCTCACTGACGCAGTAAACTGATTGGATGCTGATTCTACTTGTTACTATGCTTTCGCATCTCAGGCCTACAGCTGGCCAGTGTCCTTGGTTGTCTCTAGGGTATGTGTTTTATAGGCTTGTTAACCACACTGCATATAACAAGAAATGAGGCAACAGAATGATAAAAGTTTGATTTTATGATATAAACCAGAGCTGGAACCAATATGTCTTTCATTAAAGCACTTACGCTACAGAATTTATAGGGTTCTATTTCGAGACTGACAATTTCAAACATTTCCGCACTGTTTTTTCATTAAAAATCTTTCAGTGCGACAGTACTCCGTTTTATTAATTGCATTGCTCAAATCCCCTTACACATACAGCAGATTTATGCATGTCATCCTACTGTAAGGCTCACATTTATTCTCATCCTGATATTAAATGTCGCAGAGATAAATCACTGTAAGGGCCTCATTTAGCATTTGGCCACCAAGGACGGAGAAGGTGACGGCAGATTCGGGTGGACTGGATCTCTCTCGATGTCTGGTTTATTAAATGATGCACAGTGATTTGAGACCTGAGAGCTTCCTGTATGAAAAGCAAAAGTTGTCTGTGGTCTGCATCCACTAGGAGAGACTGTGGGAGTCCTATACAGACCTACAGATACTTGGTGCTCAGCCCATTCTGGTAGACTCCTCACAGGATGTGAAAGTCCACAAAGACATCATGCTCAAAGCTTTATGCAGTTCCTCTGCCAAAAAGAACGCATGGGGTGGTCCTATACACAGCAGTTAGCTGTGCACATAGACATAGACAGTGTTTAGACTGGAACTTAATGTCTGCACACTTCACAAAGGTCTTAATTCACAATGGGACAAGAGTGTATGTAGAGCGTAACATTCTAGTAGCTCTTAGTAGTTTATTTGAATTATTTATTTTTTACTGAATAATTCATGCCGTTCGGTAAAATTAGCAGTTCTTAAACGTCAGCTTAAGTTTTGTTGATCTGAATAGAACACTTTACAGAAATACTGTGTCTACAGCACAAAACATTTAGAGTGATCAGTGTAATTTTGATTCCTGAACAAATGACTCTTATGAATCAGTTCTTATTAATGAATCAAAAGATTTGATTTAGATGAGTACACTGAGGTGGTTACCTCATATATAAGTTTTTGTGAGATGGTGTGTGTACCTTCTAAGGCTGTTACCATATATAATAATAATAAGCCATGGTTTAATAAGGAAATTAAAAAATTATGGAGGGAGAAGCACAAGGCATTCAAGAGTGGGGATAAAGAGCTTTATAAAATGATCAAAGGCGACTTTGAAAAAGCTGTTAAAAAGGCAAAAGGAAATTATAAGTGTACGTTAGAAAATAAGTTGAAGATCAATGACACTTATGGTGTATGGAAAAATCTAGAGCAGATCACGGGCTATAAGATAAAATCTCAAGTCATCTCTGATGATATTACATTGCCTGATGAACTTAATGCGTTCTACAGTCGCTTTGAAAATACAATGGAGGGACAGGTTGGTCAGCCGACGCTGCCCTCCTGGTCCTGTATTATAAGCCCTCCTTTTAAAATAGAGGAATATGAAGTCAGGAATCTGCTGCGGAAGCAGAACAGCAGAAAGGCAGCAGGCCCTGACTCCATATCATCTGCAACATTGAAGTGGTGTGCGTTCATCCTTGCCCCAGTATTCACCGATATATTCAACTGGTCGTTAAGAGTATGCAGAGTCCCAGCATGTTTTAAAGCAGCTGTTATAATTCCAGTGCCAAAAAAGTCGAATATTAGTTGCTTAGATGATACAGACCAGTGGCCCTAACTTCAGTTGCTATGAAAATCTTTGAGCGATTGGTGCTTAGGTATCTAATTTCTAAAATCTGTCTGGATTCTCACCAATTCGCCTATAAGACTAATAGGTCGGTTGATGATGCTGTGGCTCTGTGTATCCATTCAATTTTGCAACACCTTGAAGCCCCTAATACTTATGTCAGAGTCCTTTTTGTGGACTATAAATCGGCATTTAATACAATTATTCCAGTTAAACTTTTTGATAAGTTAAAGCAATTGGGGATTCAACACTCCCTTGCTTTTTGGATTTTGGATTTTTTGCAGAACAGAACACAAGTAGTTAAAATTAATAATATACTTTCAAGTCTCAAAACAATTAGTGTGGGGGCCCCACAAGGATGTGTGCTGTCACCATTATTGTACTCTGTATACACTAATGATTGTGTTTCACATTGTAAATCAGTGCAAATTTTTAAGTTTGCAGATGATACTACATTGATTGGTTTAATAACAAATAATAACGAATCGGACTATAGAAGGGAGGTTTCTACACTGTTCGAATGGAGTTGTACTCATAATTTGAAGGTGAATGTCCTAAAAACAAAGGAAATGGTGTTTGATTTCAGACGGAAGACAAATGCTGTTTTGCCATTGACTATTAATGGTCAGGACATTGAAAATGTTCAATGTTTTA
>NW_015641038.1:447609-472357 GCF_001515625.1 Sinocyclocheilus rhinocerous | reverse complement strand
ATTAAAAAATTTAAAAAATTATGAAGGGAGAAGCACAAGGCATTTAAGAGTGGGGATAAAGAGCTTTATAAAGGCGACTTAGGCGACTTTGAAAAAGCTGTTAAAAAGGCAAAAGGAAATTATAAGTGTACGTTAGAAAATAAGTTGAAGATCAATGACACTTATGGTGTATGGAAAAATCTAGAGCAGATCACGGGCTATAAGATAAAATCTCAAGTCATCTCCGATGATATTACATTGCCTGATGAACTTAATGCGTTCTACAGTCGCTTTGAAAATACAATGGAGGGACAGGTTGGTCAGCCCTCCTGGTCCTGCTGGTCCTGTATTATAAGCCCTCCTTTTAAAATAGAGGAATATGAAGTCAGGAATCTGCTGAACAGCAGAAACAGCAGAAAGGCAGCAGGCCCTGACTCCATATCATCTGCAACATTGAAGTGGTGTGCGTTCATCCTTGCCCCAGTATTCACCGATATATTCAACTGGTCGTTAAGAGTATGCAGAGTCCCAGTATGTTTTAAAGCAGCTGTTATAATTCCAGTGCCAAAAAAGTCGAATATTAGTTGCTTAGATGATTACAGACCAGTGGCCTTAACTTCAGTTGCTATGAAAATCTTTGAGCGATTGGTGCTTAGGTATCTAATTTCTAAAATCTGTCTGGATTCTCACCAATTCGCCTATAAGACTAATAGGTCGGTTGATGATGCTGTGGCTCTGTGTATTCATTCAATTTTGCAACACCTTGAAGCCCCTAATACTTATGTTAGATAGTTGTGTATGTGTATGTATTTATATATTGTATGTATTTTAATGTTTGTTATTATTGTTGATGAGCTCACCAAGAAAAATTCCAAACAACTAGGGTGTTTGGCAATAAATAAATAAATAATAATAATAATAAAAGCATACTGCATGGCAAGTGTATTTTAATTATTGATCTAATGATTCTTTTTAGTGAATCAAAAACACATGAATGATTCATTTGCAGTGGTTACTGATTCAATCAGACTCACTTTCTGAACTGCAAGTTATTACTTTAGAGATAGTATCATTACTTTTCATATTTATCAATAATCCTAACAATAACAGAAATATAAAACACAAAATAACAAAAATATAAAAATCGAATCTAAAATAATTATAATTATCTAAAGGATTAATAAGAAGTCGCTGTGTAAGCACACCTTTTGAAAGAATAGTTTTAAATGTATTTCTTCTGTGTCAGAGATTATCTCATCATTTAGCAACAGACAGCTGAGGACAGCAAAATGCAACAAAATTTGCATTTCGTTTTTACAAAAAAGAATCTTTAACAGAAATGTTAAGAACGGTCCCTTACAATCATTCAAATTCTACATGTTGCCAGTATTCTGCACTAGCTGCATATCATTAAAAAAAAAGGATATGTTCTACTCCTCCAGTTGTACTATAATGTATTTAAAAGCAATGACAGTATCATCTTGAGCATCATAGCTAGTGTATCACTGGAACAAGAACAAGCTTGTGCGGCTGGAATAGATGACTTAAATGACTACATTCATCAGGAGTGAGCTAAAACAGAGGTTTTCAGCCTTACCCCCACTGAGCATCATCGCACACTTGCATGTGCAGTTGTCATTGTCCATGTCTTTAGTGCTGAAGTCAGTGCCGTGGATCGCCAGACTGCTCTGTCTGCCCGCCGTCCCGCTGTGGCTCTTCAGGAACAACCTGAGACAGAGGGAGGACAAGGAAGAAGAGAGGAAATAAAAACACAGAGAAAGACTTTTTAAAAAAGGAGGCCGTGGACAAGAAAAATGACTGCCAGAAACATCCGTGATTGATTTATGCAAATTATCTTCACACTCATGACCCATTCTTTAGAGTTAGCATCAGTTTTTAAACATATTGGCCGGGAAACTCCATACTATTTAATACGGACAACAAAGCACACGTAGAAACCACACAGAGTGTGTAACCCAACTCCAGCCATCTAAGCTTGAAGATTTCAACCGCAAATTCACAACCCTCACTTAATGCAGGCTTGGGTCCAAATGCTTAATTTTATGCAGCACTGACGCCCAGAATTTGGTGGTTGAAGTGTGGCTTTTGATTTTCCCATCTTGCTTCATTGTGTCACCAATAGTTCTGCCCAAGGTCTTAACCTGAGGGTTATTACCCCCCGACTATTTTATTTAATTTTTTTATCCAAAGTGTCATACTCAAAGCCAAAAAACTATACTGCATGGGCATGCCAGCAATGAAAGGAACACCAAATGAAACATGTTCGGACCCACAAAATCATTTCCTGAAAGTCATCGCCACAAATAAGATCAGACAGTAGAGAGTGAGCTTTATAAATCTCTTCTAAGATGAATCTTGGAAAGCGACTTGGAAAATATATTTTTGGTTAAGCTTTTAGGGATGTTCACAGAGGCCAAGTGATGCAACAACAGGCTTTAGAGGCCAAGTGTGTGATTGTCCTTCTTATTGTTAAGTGGTATTTTTTTCTTTATTTATTTTTTTTGTTCCTCACACTTCATCCATCTCATAGACTCTCTTATAACAAGCTGTCTAATCATTTTAAAGCCACCCACATCAAATATCAGTTGCAAACTTCGGTGACATCATGTTCATTAAGATGAAGTGCATTGTTGCGGTCTCTAAACAAAGATAAATGGACTGGTTGTCTGTGGTTTCCGGATATGCTCGATGCCAAACCAACGTATTTTGTTCTTCGCTGACACTAAAGACTACATTTTAACAGCCATTTTATAAGACACAAACACAATACTGATCTTACTCATTCAGAATGACTGCATGCTTCATTTACTATACACAGTTTCTGTCATACTGTGTAAGATGTCAGACTTGTCAAGCTTCAGTTTTTATGAGGAAATAAACTTTCAGGACGTCCTCAGAATTTGAATAGCAGACACAAACATGTTGCTGCATAATTTGACTAGCAAACTGCATTTCTGTAATGAGTTCACTACTTCATAGACCTTAGCCAAACACCAGATTAAATTTTTTAAATCATTTAAATTATGATTTTATTTATTTTTTTAAACGTTTTTATTACAATTAAAATCACTATTCCAACATACCTAGCCAAAATGCAAAACCATTATAAAAAATGTGACCAAATATTTTATATTCAATATAGATTAAGAGCGTAACAAGTGTACATTAAAACACTGACACTGGCCAAAATATAAAAGTTCTTTCCAAAACAAATTTTGTCTTATGCAGTGATCGCCATAGAGTAAATCACCACAAAAACCAGGTGAATAAACACACACCTACTCATCTCCAGTCAGTGTAGTTTCAAGCCAATTAAATGTGTCCCAATTCACAAAATAGCAACAGACTTAAGTCCTGTGCGTCCAGTTACTGTTGTCCCACTAATGTCATGTCATGCTATGGCCTTTGTTTCAATCTGAACTCAAACATCTGCATGGCCAACACAGAATATCCTTCCTCTAGGCTTGTTTTCATCAGCCTCAATGAACTATTGCTGAATCAGTCCAAGCCTTATTTGGAAAAGCTGTGATGAAAACTGAGAATGGAATGAGATTCATTTGGTGTTGCACAACAGCACCCTGAGGGAAGTGTTCTGGTGTCCGGTCATTTTATTTTCATAATCTGAAATGATGGCAATTTGGTAATGTTCCTCTCCGGATATGTGATGTTTATTCTGAGTAAAAGAGGATGTATGGATGTGTTTCACCTAGTTGAAATCATGTTCATCAGATGAACATGCTCCAAAACCTAAACTATTATTCTGGAACACAGACTAAAAGAGGGCAGGAAGCAAGTACACAGTCCTTTCACAGTACAGCAGCAGAAAAACAAAAACCTGAGTGCTTTAAGTCACACGTGCCATAGGGGTCCATACGTCAGAGCCTCTTGCCAAAGACTGAAAATAAAAAGCCTTATATATTGTTTCCTCTCTGCAGCTGCGGGACATGTCAAAACCCATCCTAGTGTTGTGTGATAAGTGTGAGGCCCACTCCTGAGAGGAACCCACGGTTAGCTCCTGCCGTACCCCTTTAATCTGTCACATCCCATCTGAAACATGCAACGATCCTGCAGCCGTAATATTTCTTTAATTTGGTAATGTTAGTGTGGAATTTAAGCTGTCTCTGGAAACATGAAATATACAGCACCTTAAAGATACTCTAATGACAGTTACTGCACCATTTTCCTTGCCCAAAACAGCTTAAAGTTTCATTTTCATCTAAGAAGGTGAAAGTGATAATTCACAGTTACTACTTTTTGACCTTCATCTGGATACAGCATTGAGCAAATAATGTACACAATTTGGCTGTCAATAAAGGAGACCTTTGAAATTTGTCTGTGCACCCTTTTGCTGACAGCACTTTGGAAGAACCTTGTGATATTGATAGTATACACTTTTAATGCTTCAGCAGAGAGTGCCAAGACCTCCATACAAAATTCACACCAGACACAGCTGAAGAGATCTTTGCAAAATCTGTGGATTTGAAACTTGGCTGGACGAAAGATATTAAATCAAGAACATTTCATCTGCTTCAAAAACAAACATATACTGTAGCACCAATTAAGTCTTTTCAGGATGTGAAAAGCAGACATTTCTTGCTGTATAACCTCACTTGAATCTGTGCATATGCTCAATCACTCTTGTCTGGATTGTGACATTAGTCACATTTCAGGTACAGTATACATGCTTGACTGAAGCCACAAGGCAAATGAACATGTTTAAGGCGCATTTTCAGTTTCAAAGCTTCAAAATCCTGTCAACCTCATTGTCGTCGTTATTTATCAGGTCAGGTGATACTTTAATCTCAAAACCAAACAAAACCAAGCAAAAAACCAAACCAAACAAAAAACACACAAAAATTTTGTTTTTGTTTTTGTGCCTCATTGTGAACAAAAACACACTAAACAAAAACAACAGAAAACAAAAACAACACACACACACACACACACACACACTAAATGGATGGGATGCTGGGATGCTAGTTTCCCCACCAAACTTTTAAACTACTGTAGAGTAACCAGCAAGACTTACTAGGTGAATCAGCTCCACATGAAAACACTATGGTGGCACAAATCAGCCTGAACTGAGCTGATTTAAGTGGTTCTTTTCAGCAGGAATATACACACTCTACTCAATCAATATACAAAGCAGCCATGTAAACACAGGCGGAGTCTGGGTGTCTGTCAGTGCTGTGGGCATTGGCGCTGGGTCAGTGGCATTCAGCCCAGGAATATGAACAAGAATGACCCCCCTGGCATGACCCCATCCCAATGGGAAAACAAGGTTGCAGCAGCACTGTCAGATCCCTTCAGAGACTCCCAGATACTGACCCCTATCTGCCATCGCTTTCCTTGTGTAGGTCTGCCCTAGAAACAAAACACTGGGCTCTCCCAAATTCCAGCTCACATAATGCTCATACAATTAAAAAAAGCTAAATCGGCTGCTGTAAAACTTCCACATTCTGGAAAAAAAAAGTGATTCATTTTGAATTATGGCTAAATATAATTTTTCAACTCTTCCTTACGTGACTTATTAAAATAGCCATATACAATGCTTATGCTCAGCTGGAGATTGGCAATGTAATTTACGATCATATTCAATATAATTGTGTAGAGCACTGTATAGGTGCCAAACTAACATTAACACAGTGTCGATCTTTTGAAGCAATTACGCTCAAGATCCATTTAGCTGATTGTTACACTAACCGAAATTAAGGAGCTTCAGGATTCATAAGTTGTGTAAACACGGCTGTAATAAGAGCCTGTGTTTATCAGCAGCATCTGCAACAGCAGCCTGCTTTGCTTTGCTATAAATGATGTAATGGGTATTTTTCTACATGTCACTTTTCTATCTCCATTGTGCCTTGTTTTATTTTTCTTTCTCAGGTTTTGCTGTATTAAAATACACAATTTTCTGTATTTCAGAAAATATGATATTAAAAGTATAGAGAAATATACATAATAGTGAAGGAAAAATATACAGCACTTTTACACAAAAGATGCAGTAATCTGACAGTTTAAACCATTTCATATAAGCGTATAATACCTGGAGCAGGAAAAAGCCAATCAATCAATCAAGACATTCATTTATGGTTGAAATAAGACAAATTGAGATTTTTATCTAGAGCATTTAATATTTTCTAATGTTGTCATTGCAGATATATTATAATGATTATGTAAATTATATTGACATTCAGGGCTAAATGCATGTATTGTTTTGCCAGTTCCACCACAGTTTACATGCAATTCCATTGTGGCCGATGTAAACCAATTATTGAAAAATCCCTAGTAAATCAAATGCTATTGTTCACCTGTCAAAACTATATTGAGACTGAGACAGTAACCCTGTGGTCCACCCATGTCTAAAGTCACTGTAGTGTCACAGACATTGATCATTTTCACAATTGCGGTCATGGTCTGCCTATTCAGTGCTCCTGAAACCAGTTGAAGTTTCCATTGCATAAGCCTAAAAAGTGTGCACAGGGCAGAGCTGTGGTCAGTTAGCACCACAGAGGCATATATCATTACTTTGTGATAGCTGTATATAACTATACTTGAGGTTTACCAAAAGAATGCACAAGACCTGGAAAAAAAATGTAATTGGAAAGGTTATTTTTTCCATGCCAAAGTCTGATTTTCATTTTGTTTTAGTGTTTACACTACAGTATATCTCAGTCTCCACTTGATTTTTTTTGCTGAAATATTCTTGATTTAAATCCATGTCATAGCACAAAGGTTAAACACACACACACACACACACACACACACAAACCACCAACCTGAAATACAATACGTAAAGATTATACATATACACTAAATATTTTCTGATAATTCTGATTCTGATAATGCATATACTTTTTGACTTTCTAGAATATACACTACCATGCAAAAAAGATGCCAGTAAGATTTTCTAATGTTTCTGAAAGAAGTATCTTATGCTCACCAAGGCTGCATTTAATTGATCAAAAATACAGTACAACATTTTTAAATGTAATTTAAGTAAAATAGAAATAGAATGTTTTTACTGTCACCTTTGATAGATTTCAAGCATCCTTGCTGAATAAAAAAAAAACAAAAAAACAATTACCCCAAACTTTTGGCCAGTTTTGTATGTATAAAAAGAATATTATCAGAATAACAAAAGTGACTGAGACTTTGACTAAAGAATAAAAATGAACTCAGTTTAAATGTAATTTGAAAGATTTACTATTGAAATTATTAAAGTGTCAAAACTAGTCAAAACTGCATTTGTAATGTTGCTGTCTAATAATGCTGACTGATTTGTTGGATCACACCTCTCACTCCCCTCATATACCCAGTATTATTGTCTCAGACCTTTGCGGAAACTTGGTTATATCAAGAACAAAAGGAGATGGTCATTATTTGAAATGTATTATGCTGAGCATGGTATACATTCAGCCAAGTGCTATTTGCTCACTTCAACCTTTACCCTGTATGTAGTTTGGAAATCATTAGTACTGAAGAAATGTAATAAACTTGACAGTTAGTCTTTTTCGTGATTTAGGATATGGGATTACGCTCCATTATTTCTTGGTGCAATTACTGCTGTTCTAATACCAACTCTTTTGCAAACTAGCTTTAAATTTAAGCGAAAGCAAGTAGCTGGCAGTCAGACAAATATTTCCTGACTGGAAAGTCTCCACACTGGTTCTGACAAATAGAAATTCTTGTGCATCGTAATATGTTAAGTTCTAAATTATTCTTTGTAGATTCATGCACACGCTTGCGAAATTTTAAAGTGCTTTTATGTGCCATGTCTCCACATAGACTATGTGTGTGTGCATATGTACAGTATGTGTGAATGTATTAAGCACAATTTAATTCTGTATGCAGGTGCCCCTGCCATGCTTCTTAAATGGATATTTCTATCTTTCTAATTCTATCATGTTTACTCTCCCTCATGTCATTCCAGACATGTATGGTTTAAATGTATGTATAATATATGTCTTTTTATCTATGCAATCAGAGTCAATGGGGTTTTTTTGGACCCCATTTAGTTTCATTGAGTGAGTAAATGATGACAGAATTTGTGAACTATGACTGTAACTACTTTATAACCTACCTTTAGGAAGACTACAGCTGACTAAACCAGCACTAAAGAGCACAAAAAAAAAAAACAAGCTGTAAACAATTTGCTGACACTGTTAGGATTTAAAAAGCCTATCTTCATACTACATCTAATGGTTGTGCTTTTTATATACACAAACTAAAAAGTCTGTCAGGTTGGAATCTGAAGGTCTAATCTGAATTGCCAGAGGTGGCAACTCTTGCACACTTTGTGATTGTCCAAAGAAAGGGTTTGTTTTGGCCAGTATTCTCAAGAGACACTGTGTGATTAGCATAGCATAACAGTTTGAGAGAACAAATCTATTTTTAGCGATGAGAATGCTGATTAGATTCCTGAAACTCTTTACCGGCACAGGCCACTATAAGCCAGCCAAGTGTGCAGGACGCCACAGACTACAGCCCTGCTAAGATCCAGATATTTTGAAGTTGAGAGCTCGTAAGTGTTCACCTGCCTGTGCATGAGCTACAAGTGCAATGAATACTTTTTTGTATAGTTTGCCTTGTTTTTGCCTTTTAAAATAAGAAAACTAAGTGGAAAAAGGGGAAATGTTTGGCGTGACACAACACTAGGTCAACCTAATAGCTTGATTCCTCCCCATAGCTTCACCAGTGAAAAGCATTTAAAGATCCCACAGGGAGTAAAACTATGAATGAAGGCAGGAACTTATCATCAGGCTTTAGGAATTACAACACTTTCATCTTATCCGAGACATTCCCACAAACTAAATATAACAATTGTTCAGAGAGATACATATAAAACTTGTATATCTCAACTTTCTTATAATTATTTTTCTTTTTTATTTCTGAAGGATCAGTAACACTGAAGACTGGAGTAATGGCTGCTGAAAATTCAGCTTTGTCATCACATTAATACATTATCCTTTAAAATATATTCAAATAGAAAGCAACTATTTTAATTGTAATAATATTCCACAATATTACAGTTTTTACTGTATTTTAATCAAATAAATGCAGCCTTGGTAAGCATAAAAGAAAAATCTTAGCGAACACAAACTTCAGAACGGTGCTGCATATAACAACCTAAGATAAAAGGTCTTTTATATAAACCCATATAACTTTGAATGTATTGACAAGATGTGTAACTGGATGTGGCAAAACAAAAAAGTTCTTAAACTGTTTCAATCAACATTTTTACATTAAAATAATGAACAGCATTCACTTAAAAATCAGAAGTACCTGTAATTGTGTTTTTCACTGTCGATGTGGAAACTGTCATACTGCGAGAAGACCTGGTGTCCGTCCCAGTCTGTCAGCTCCACACGGAGGGCATACTCCCTCTGATTGGTCAGAATGTGCACAAACTCATTTCCCAGCCAGTGTTCGGCCGACACGCTCTCAAAGCCCTAGAAAAGAGGGTGGACTCCGGGTCAGTTTAAGTATCTACTTGGATCACGGGAGGCCTTGGATAAGGCAATGGGAAAGAAAATCCTGTCCAAGATATTTCAAGCCTAATAGAATCAACACGGGGACAATTCATCATTTTCTTGAGATAATAATTACAGATTTACAGAAAATTTTGACACATGAAGGTATCAATAACCACTGGTCCGTTTCGGAGCCTAAATGTTTAATGGCTGCATCAGATCTGGAAAGACTGAGAAAACCCACTACATTATGACATGACATTTACAGTACTAATATTTGATTTTTGTGTAATGCCAGTGAGAAATGCAGAACTGTGTATATAGTATCTAAATAAACATGTAGTGCATGACATGACTTGAATGAGATGAGAAGCAGTATGTTGTCTCGTGTCATTTCTATGCACACAAACACACACTCACACACAAACAAATCATTTAACAGTGAAGTTTTTGCTTCCAAAAGATATTTTGGACGAGTTTCCATGTGTGTAATGGATCCATTCAGCTATAAACAGCTGCAGAAAGGCTTCTGAAACATGTCATAATGCAGTGCAGGTGCTAGCCACAGTAATAATATCCAAGTACGATCACAAATCTTTAATGAGCAACATCTGTAATTAGTGTACCTTTCCCTGCATTCCTCCCTGCTTCTGCAAAATGAGAAAATTTCCAGTGAAGGCAATGGAAATCACGAGTGCTGGATGGATTTAAACATACACATGCCATCACGTATTATTTAACCCTGCATGGTACCATTTTTTTTCTGTACGTAAAGAACAAATGCATATAATTACAAAAATCTAATAAAAGATTTCCAAGTAAATAAATAGGAAACATTGAATTGTGTTAAAAATTATAACATTTTCCTTGATTAAATTAGAATGTCTTTGTTTCTTGAATTAACAGATGCATTTGTGTACTTGAAACTAAAATTGAATGAATCATTATCATAAGTTCTTCGATATCTTTCCTAAAAGCATTAAAAGAAAAATCAACACTCCTTTCCAAAAAGACTTCTCACTGTTGTCATTTGGTACAGCTAACACAGCTTGCCCTTTTCATTAAACATTTCTAGTCATTTTGGTCTAAAAAAGAAGAAATACAAATCAGAATTGTGTTATTTATGCATAAATGGAATTGTATAATGGAAAGCACTTCCAAATAAATGAATAAATGTAACATCAAACATAAAACATTCTCAAGAAGTAAATGAAACACAGCAATTTTTCCATTGCAATAAGGCATTGTCATACGGAAACTTCAATATTTTCTGTAAAACTATGCCACAATGTAGAAGAAACAGTGCAATTTATTAACAGACCAATTTGTGGAGATCTTCAGCAGAGATCTCTTGAAAGGTCACGTGGCTTAAAAACGTCATTTTATTGGATGAGAAACAAGTGAGAAATTAAAGAGAAATATGTTGCCATATGGCTATACTGTAGGGTTAGATCATTAAACAATGCCTATATGTGTTTATATGCAACCAAAATGAAGTGTGCTACAGGCAAAGTGATGATAATATGACTCATATTGCATTACAGACTGGCTAAAACCTTCTTCTCACTTATTAATTGCTGGCTCATGGGAGCAGGTGATTGATGAGCAAAAGTTTTGTGCAGTAAATAGGAGACATTCATTTCGCCTGTAGCACCTCCTGTGAGAGTAAAGAGAGTCTGTCTTCCAAAAATCCTTGTAATGTGCCTGAAACCTGATGGCTGTTTTTCCGTAACCTGTATCTGTTTATGTTGTCCGGGGGTGCTTGTTCTGTTCTGATTGGGTTTCCCCTTGGAAGCCTGGCCTTTGTGCATGGGATCATCCCTGAGAAGCTTTCTTGCCATGAAACCGCAACATTTCTTATGTGAGTAATGTAGAGGAAAAACGAAGATCAATTGTTATTTTATACCCTAAAAAAGGGAGTTCTCTTGGGTGTGTGGTTTTCTATACAACACAACATCAGTGTCTCAACAACTCACTCTGTTGCTATGTATCATTCCAGTAATAGCCATTCAAAGTGGGCTGTCAAAAACCCTTTCTCCTGTAGAGAAGAATGGAGAAAAGTCAGATTAACACTGCCAAAACCTAGGAACAATTGTTTCCATGGTCTAAATATCTGATTCCTTCTGATGAAGAGTTTCTCCCATCTTCTGTTGGGAAAATGATTGGGAAAAGAGAAATAAAAACCTTGATGATGTTGATAGTGACTGGCTGGAGCGGATACTCAAACGAGGAGAGGTGAAGTTATTCCAATATTTCATTTGATCCAAACCAGAAAAAAAGACACTACAAATAAAAGTTTCAGCGAGGAGCGCACCAACTCTTTCATGAGAGTCAGAGCTGACTTTATGTCCCTAAAACTCAAACAGGTCCAGGTCAAAGACATGGCTTTTTAAAAACATGGCTGTCATTCATTATTATCACATCGAATATTAAAAAATGAAGGCATGTCATTGGCCAACTGTCATTAATCAACATATGTTATTTTGAGGGCAAGTGAATTTATACTCTCGCTGCCTCTTTTATTTGAGTGAGCATCAGAAATTTCACTATTCTTAACCCAACACAGTACAACACAGACAAATGTTTTGATCTTTTTGTCCTATATTTGATCTTTGCCGTTTCTGGCAAGTCCAACGCTGCGTTAGCTTCAGTTCCCAGTCTGGATCTCTTCAACAGCAATGTTTCCATCCAAGTTGCGAATTTAATTTACGCTATGTTTGCTAGCAATCAGTGGAAGATGCCTCATGGCTGGAGGTGACAGTATGTCAGAAAGTTCTGGGAGTTAATAGTAGAGCCCATTATTTTTATGACAGACTTCGGCTCTAGCATTTCAGAATGACCAGAGCAGGGTTGCTATTATTAACTAAAACTATTCAAATTAATTGTTAACTGAAATAAAGCTAAAGTAAAACAAAATTGAAATATTAGATGATTAACTTAAACTTAAACGATTTGAAATGGGTGAAATGAAATAAGCTGAAGTGGAAATACAAAAATTACTAAAACTAAAACTGAAATAAATAAAAAAAACCTAATAAAATGGCAAAACTACATAATATAACTAAAACTAACTAATAAAAGCTATTTTAATGCTATTTTAATATAATGCTGGACCAGTTCAACATTTCTTCTCTAATTTATTGAGTGAATTATTCAGTCACATAACTTGTCTTTTTATTGGAAAAAAAACTTAATTATAAACCATATCAAGTTTTTTTTTAATTAAAAAATAATAGAATATTATAAACAATATTAGAAAAAAGATAACACTTTATTTTAAGGTGTCTTTGTTACACATGTTACATGTACTTACTATTATAATAAAAATGAATTATGCATAATTACATGCAAGTAACCCTAAGCCAAACCCTAATCCTAAACCTAACCATATAGTAAGTACATGTAGTTAATTAATATTACTCAGTACTTAAATGTATAATTACAGTGTAACAAAGACACCTTAAAATAAAGTGTAACCGAAAAACATATTGGAAATAATTATAAAAAACAAGTAAATTGCATGTAAATTTGTATGTTGCATGTAACATTTTTTTTTTTTGCATCTTGGTGTTTCCACCCTGCACTTTTTAATGCAATATCTCAAAACTCACATAAAATGTAAATGTGGATGCAGGATGTGTAACTGGCTTACATGTAAACTTTCTTCTTAGTCAACGGTAGTGTTAGAACTAATTGATTAGTCATATCAACATATAATGGAATACCACATCACATCTTTACAAATAATGTCAGAAAGTAGGATTAAGTTTATTTGATATTCATAACGAGTGTTACGTTTCAGCCTGTTGCGGCAACAACAAAGCCAGCACTGATTTCACAGTTTCGCTATGACTTTTGTATATAATACTGCTTTTTTTCCCAATAAAGAATAACACTGACTACATGCAAACTATCATTCCTAAGCTCAGGGAGAATCCCATCATCTCATTTGACTCATCTGTTTCCTACTCTATGGGGTGTCATGGTTATCCTTCACTCTTTTGAGTCTAAATCAAAAACAGATGAACAGAGAAGATATATCACCCATATGCGTTGCTTAAATGAGAAAGATGAAGATCATGTCCACTGTTACAGAGAGAGTGAAACAGAGGTTAGTGGGAAGAAACCTGGCTACGTACCATTTTATATTCTTTCCATGTTCTCTGGAAGTCCACGCTACCATCTTCACGTCTTTGGATCACGGTCCAGCCTCCCCCCGCAGACTCCATGTTGCAGTACACCTGTTTGGAGACAGACATGCACATCACACACATAGAAATATATATATATACAAGGGCAGAAATACCACAAGCCATTTATCTTGACCTTATGGATCTGTATATCCTTATAACAACAACAGATACCCCCATTAGCTTAGTGACCTCTCCAAACAGTGATTAGTGGAGAGGTCAAGTAGCAGGCCTGAGATCAAAGCTGTGGCACACAGGGACACCTGGCTGTAATCTAGCACATTGGGTAGAAAGCAGTGTTCACCTCATACACACCCAGCTGAACACACACACACCAACCTGGTTGCAATTAATCCAGTATCGGTGGCTGGAGCAACACCAAAACCAGAAATTCAGGGACAGAATATGTACATTCACGGATGCAGCCTTTTTCACACACATTCATGTGATAATGTGCACTTCTACCTCACCTGACCCTTAAAAATGACTTTTGTTGGTGTCTACATAATAGCCATTTTGATTTCTGACTCAAGCAAAATGAGCACATTTATATGTTACCACATGTACACTAGCACATTTTTAGGCTACTTGACAAAAACGTATACAATGCATCCTGTGTGAAACCAATACTGTATGACTTGCAGAACTCAAAAAAAGATCATTTGAAGTTTCTTGGTAAACAAACCGTTTTCTCAAAATCTCTTCTTTTGTGTTCCACAGAAAAAAGACCTACAGTCATACAGTTTTTGGACAATATGAGCATTAATAAATGAAGACAATTGTCATTTTTGGGGGGGTTGAACTATTATTTAATAACCTCTAAATGCTTCCTGATGTTATACAGAAAAATGTAGCTCTCAATTGGACAGCCAATTGATAAAAAATGGGCTGTAGGTCTGTTCTGATAGCAAGAAAACAATGCTAAAGGAAAATAATAATTAAAAATGAATTAAAATAATAAAAAACAAAAGCTGTAAAACGTAGTAAATAAAGCGGTACATAAATAAATAAATGCAGCCAATTTATTTACTTGCAGCCAAGTAAATAAATAAATGCAGCCAATGTTGCAATTACTTTCACTTCTATTTAAAATAAAATAAGCAGTAAAAGAAATTAAAAGTGCAAAAAATAAAATAACATTAAAAATACATCAAATTAAATAAAATATAAAATAAAATAAAATAAATGATTCTTTAACTGTGTGCGATCTCATGTGAAATTTTGTGGTCTTCTTGATATTATGCAGGTATGATTTTTATGTGACTTCTGTGTTGTCTTTTCTGTGCCAAAGACAGAGGACTTTAAGGTATCATTTGGGTCACCACTTCATGACCACTGTAAAATCTCGATCCTGAAACTTCTCAAATTGTGCCATTGCGTTTACCTCTTGACATTGTATTATTCCAGCATTTAGCTGATCTGAAATCAGAATTCCTACCTTTTTAGTCTCTTGTGGGCTAATGTTGATAGTGTAAACTCCATTTTTCTGGAAACCCGCTTGGTAGAGGTCGGCACAGTCCCGGTACTTCCTCTCCTCATCAGCTTGCTTTGTGCTGTTTGGCACCACTAAATACACAAAGAAAACCATGTTAGAAACAGCAAACACATAAACGAGCAGTGAAATAATAAATGGAGCTGTTCATATTGGTACTCATACATCAGAAAACGTCTGTGGATCTGCCCCCTTTGAATAAATAAAACTATTTCCACTCACTCATCTACACAGCATGACCGAGCCTCATATTCGGCCAAACAGAACATGTCAACATCGTGACTTCCATTTCAACAAGACAGCAATAATGTAGACCAACAGCCTAATGATATTTTAACAAACCCCTCAAATCCTGGCAGGTGACAGCTATTTGTCGAGACCCACTGGGCTGTGCGACAGTTTAATCCAAAATCATTTACATCAACTTCCTTGAATTTAATAAAAGAGGGTTTAAGGTGGAATGTTCTGGACCTGGACCAGAAACAGCTCCTAAAAAGGAATCCTATGCGTATGTATAGAAGAGGATTATTTATAAATGCATAATTGTGATTGACAATGAGTATACAGTATTTATTTCTTTAGCTTCTGCCAGCAGGCCTACATGGAGGGATGTGTATAAAGCTGTCCGCACTTAATATCTGTTTCATGTTACAAACCCATTTAAAATATGTAAGCATAGCAGAAAAAGACACTGCTGTACAATATCAGAACTAATAATGTTGAAAAATATTGCACGCTGTGGAATAAATCACATCCTGATTTAATGGAATAAATAATACACATATAGTCAAATTCAAAATATTGTATCAGTTTTCATGCAGTATTTGAAATCTGGCTAGAATTATTTTGAAATTACAAAGAATAGCAAGGACTTCCAAGTTCTCTTGCATTATCAACATGATCTTCTTCCAGTGGCTGACATATTTCTAAGGGTGAAAGTCTTTTAATCAAAGTGCTGATCTCCGGCTCAGCTCTGACAGACCTCTCCAAGCCAACAGCTGCGTCTCTTTCCATCTGCAGACAATTAAGGCGCCAATATTTTGAAACCAAGCAAGAGTCTGCGGACAAAATACTACAAGCTATAAATTTCAAGTTCCTGTTATAACAAGTGGTTTATATTTACCCACCGTGTCCTAGTTATATAGATGGAAATTCCTTCCGATTCCCCTCTCTTTTTTTCTTTCACTACTAGAGACCGCATCTCAGTTTTCACACTATTGTTGTTTCTGTTGGGACTATTTAAGAAGAGGAGATGTCACTGCTAAGAGAGGCATGTCAGGGATGTTTAGGCAGAACTTTGATCCCTGTCGCGGGACGGAGGGCTTGGGCGGACAACCCTTCATTCAGGGATATTATTCCTAACGCTTCGGGAAAGGATTGAGTGTCAGCGACAAGGATCTCCCGCTGTGACAGGTTGACAGAGGGGAACTCGCACTGCGGCGTCTAACACAACAAAAACCCAGCTGTGTCAGACAACGGCAATTTACCGCTTATAGCCAGGAGCTGAAAATGGCAGGACTGGAGAGCAGAGCAACAGAAGTTCAATCCGAGGAAAGACAAAATACAACGTTGATAAAAGAAAATACGGCCTAATGTTTATTACTGTACATGCAAATACAAATATAAGGAAAAACATGTATAAACATGATTAAATGATAAAATAAATGACATTATTGCTCATTATTGCACACTTAAATAAACGTATATAGCAAAATTAAATATGATTAAAAATAATAAAATAAAATATCATAAAAAAATAATAAAATAGCCTTCCTGTAGTTTAAATGGAAGAGTATGACACTAGCAATGCCAAGGTCATTGGTTCAGTTCTGTTCAAAACCTGAAATAAAATGTGCATCATGAATGCAATGGAAGTCACTTTAGATAAAAGTGTCTGCCAAATAAATAAAATAAAATGAAATGAAATCCTAGTGCTTATTCTCGCACATTCGAATAAAAAAATGATCATGATTATCCAAGTTATTGTAAAGAGTTACAAAATATTTTAAAATGCGTAGGGTTTCTCTTATGTTGAATTTGGAGTTTGGTTCTAACCGATGGCAAGAACTACATTGTGATCTTTGCTCGTCTGAATGACCAGGAAAAGCTTTACCTGTAAATCTTAGCTAAACTGTGGTAAATTGAGCTATTAAACAGCTTGTGTCCTGGCTCAAAAAAATTATAATCACAATATTTATTTACATTTAAATTCTCGGTGGTTCAGTTGGGACTTTTGTTTGGAACAAGTTTATGTGAAAAGAACATCCAAGTAGAGTGATTTTATAAATCAGAATTCTCCACATGCTGCCAGACACAAAACAAAGTTTAAAATAAGCAAGAACTGAAAATCCCAGTGCGGTGTGTTGGCGAAGCGAAAACTCAAACTACTGCACTGCATCTTTACATAAACAACTGAAACGACAAAGTCTGATTCTTTCAAATGAACTGAGAAAGCATGACAATGATGGCCACCAGCTGAGCGAGCAGAGTATTTTAAAAAACATTTCCTAAGCCATAAACCATTTTAATCATAATGTGTGCCTAAACCCAAAAATCATATTTTGACATATTACCTTTTTATATTTACATGCAGCACTGAGCCTGTCCCTAGAGAACTTAATTTGGAGACAGAAAATAATATTTTGCTATTTTAATCACTAAAAATGATTGATGCCAATGAGTAAATAATAATTAGCAAATAGGGATTTATTACAGCCATCCAAAGGGGAGAACAGCTATATCTAATAATGCAATCTAATGATGCAAGTTACGCTTATATTATATTTTTCATAATAACCCTTAATACTGCTTCAAATAATATCCAATAATATTTTTTACAAATAACAGCTTGGTATTTATGAACTCACTACAATCTAGCAACATCAGAGATGCTGTATGTTTTGAAACCATCACATTTCTTCTATTGACGCACATGGTGAAGTAAACTGTGCTAGTTAACTGGCAGAGAAGTTCAAATATTTAGGTACATGAAGGTTAAGCACATTAAACAATGTCATATTTATGTTTGAATGAGAAAAGCAACATGATAAACAGTGCTCACTCTCTTTTTTTCCCAAAAAGGGAGTTTAGAGCTTTGCTAGGACATTGTTTTGCAAATTTAGTGGAGTCATGATTTAAGACAGACAATCTAAGAGATCTACGGTGCCTTCCTTGCCACCTATATGGACGGGTCCTCCCACATTAAGTTTGATGAATTCAGCCAGAGGCCAGAAAAATGACCTCTACATCACTTTGGAACTGGACAATGGAACAAAGGGCTATTTAAAATCTCCATTTATCATAACTTGTTTAGTAATTGTGCACAATTATACTTGCTTGTTAAAATCACCAAGAAATCATGTTATGGGTCCCACCTTACCATTACGCCAAACCACAGTGAACCTAAACTGTATTTTACACGCTCAATTGACCCACTAAATGAACCCAATTGTGAGATTTTATTTAGGTTTTACGTCCAGGCACAGATCAAAACCAAGCTGGAATCAAAAATGGTCTCATTTAGTGTGACTGGCTGATGTACAAATGGGAACGTCTAAATCCAAGAAGCTGCAGGGTGTTCCAACATGTGCTGAGATACTTTCCTGTGTGTGTTCTCTTCCTGGGGTACTTGAATATTTACTGTCAGATCATAAAAAAATAAATAAGCATTCATTTCATAACTTAAATTTACAGATGTGGGACCTGGGATACCTCCAAAGCAATGACTACATGTTCAACAAATAATTAAACTAGAACAGAGCAGTAGATGTCAACCATAGTTACACAAACCCAAAAGTTTGGGGTCAGTAAGATTTTTTAAAAATAAAAAAAATAATATTTTTATTCAGCAATGATGCATTGATCAAAAGTTACAGTAAAGACATTTACAATGTTACAAAAGATTTGAATTTCAAATATATACTGTTTTTCTTTCTTTTTTATTCAAAGGCCTTGTTGAGCATGAGAGACTTATTCAAAAACATTTAAAAATCTTAATGACCCAAAACTTTTGAATGGTAGAGTAAATGAAACACAACGGAACTTGGTAAATATTCCTTCATGTTGTTCTAAACTCATATGACTTATGTTCTTCAATGGAACACTAAAGAATAAGTTTAGCAGAATGTCTGAACTCTCCATATTTCAATTCTTCCATATTCATATGATCCTGAAATTTAACGAATTATTCGCTGAAAATCTTGTCTTGCCTCTGGTCACCATTCACTTCCAATGAATGGAAAAAAAGAAGCTTGCATGAATACAGTCTTATAAATAGCTACTTTTGTATTCCAAAGAAGGTAGAAAACAGGTCACATGGGTTTCAAAAGACATGAATGTGAGAGGTTTTCATTTGTTGATGAAATTTAACTAGCTTAACAAGCATGGCTTCATGAGAAAGACCATGTTTGTAAACCAGTAATTTTTTGCTGGTAAACAGCATGGCTTTAATAAACAAAACTGTCTGATTTTTACAGCGTGAAATGAAACCATTCTCATTTTAAGGTCAAATCAAAACCCAAAAGAAAAAAAGCCTGCAAAAGGAAGTAGAGTTGCTTTTGCGCCCTCACAGTGAGATGAAAGCTCAGGAGCTTGAGTCGACTCCATGACCTGCACAGTCCCATCTCAGACATTTAAGGTAAATTTTCTGTGACCACAGAGATGTGGGGCAGACGTCGGATAGACATGGGGCCAAGAGGCCATGCTGGGGTTGCAGCGGGGGGAAACGAGGGTAATGAGTTCACTACACTGAGTCCTGCTGGTGTGAAGGCAACCATGAGGGTTAGCGGGAAATCGCCAATCCCAG
Source organism: Sinocyclocheilus rhinocerous (assembly GCF_001515625.1). Lineage (NCBI taxonomy): Eukaryota > Metazoa > Chordata > Actinopteri > Cypriniformes > Cyprinidae > Sinocyclocheilus > Sinocyclocheilus rhinocerous. The sequence goes on along the minus strand of NW_015641038.1, from coordinate 452,401 downwards.
ATCACTGCGCTGGGGCTACGTTAAGTCTGGCCTGTAACTCAATCAGGGGCTGTTTGACATTTCAGTCAACTGTTAACCACAGGCAGTGTGCTGAAGCGTGATAAGCCACATCCGTTGAGGTTCACAGCACTGTCTGGCTAAATGTGACGTTTAACCAGAAAACAACACATTTCACACCTACCAGGAAGAAGCTTTTCTCATTGATAACAAGCTATTTTTGTCTAAAAATTTTTGTTTCACTTCCTGTTTGACATGTGCTGCATGCCATGCACCATTTTTTATGTTCAGGGCGCCACTGGTGGTCCTGGCTTGCTTGGTTATACAGGTGAGATAATATATGACCAGAAAAAGCAAAAACACTAAATAAATTAACAAACTAAGCTTGAAAAAGGACATCTTTCAAGCAATAAATAAATTTTTAATTTAAATAAATTTCAAAAAGTAGTATTTATTTATGAATCTTTATGAACCCAGGACCAAATTCTCCCATGACAAACAAACAAACAAATAAAAATATATATTTTTCTAATAATAATAATAATAATAATAATAATATGCATAACTTAGGGAAATACTTTCCATGAACAAATCTGTGCAAAAAATCTGATCTGTGCTTACATGCTGTACCACCATCCTTCGCGCAGAGGCTGAGCAGGTTGTGTACGGTGTCCACCAGGTCCTGCTGTTGTCTCTGCAGGGCGTTGCTGTTACCGGTCGCTCGACTCAACTGAGCCTCCAGCTCCCGGATCACTGAGCTCTGCCTGCTAACCAGCGCCTGTAGACTGCTCTTCTCCTCCCGCAGGGCCTCCAACTCCTCTCTGTGCCTGTCCTCCATCTCCTGCATTTTTACCTCCAGAAACCTGAGCAAAAATGATGGAAAGCCATAGTAGAAAAAACAAGAACAGGATGGCTAAAAGTAAAAATTATGGGAAATGTAACAATTTAAAGCAGTGTTCCTTCAAGTATGCGTCACATACTCATAAATTTGGGTTACAATATTTTCAGCCAAAAAAAAATCAGTTACAGCAATCAGTGGAACTACTATAAAACCCTTAAATTAATATGGAATCTCCTTCAAAGTCAAGTCATTTTTATGTGTTTTAAGACTGTGGTGACCAGTTTTTGGCAGAAACTAGTTTCCATGGTAAATCTTAGTCAAGGTTTACAGAACACAGCATCAAAGCATCATATCAATGGAAGTTTTATTCAAACTTTATAGTATTTATTACATTTTACCAGTTACAATGAATAACTTTTTTCTTATCTACAATTTGACTGTGTTTGTTAAAATGTTTTACTTCAAATGTTCTATGAAACAATAAGCATTTTTTCTTCATTGCTATTGCTTTAGTCATGAAAAGCAAATAAATGCACTGAGATAGATAACATTGATATATCATATTGCATGCTTTGTACATGTGGCTCACAGGTAAACAAAACATCTTTTATGTGTCATCATGGGCAAAAAAAAAAAAAGATTAAATCCCTGGCTTCATTAAGGTTTGACTATATGATGATACTGTATTTATGTTTCAGTATTCAAAGGCAGAAGAAATGGAGGCTGTTACAGCTGTAGTAAATACTGATATGAATGTAGCCAATCTCCATAATTTACACAGCATACAAACAAACAAAGTTCATCTTACAGCTTTGAGCATTAGTGCAAGTCTAAAATGGATCCAAGCCTTAAATCTGCGCTGTACATCTTGGTAACCTGATGCATGCTGGGGTGGATTCACCAGCTTATTAAAGCAAAATTAAGTCCACATAAAGAACTTTGAAGAAATGCAAAATTAATTTTAGATTGAAAGAGGAGAAAGACATAACGTCAATCTATATTATAGGATGAGTAATTATTTCAGCACTGGTAATAAAAACGCTAGACATAAACACATTTTCAGATTTAGATAAACGCATAGAGGGATATGAATGCTTGTGTGCTTTCAACAACAGCTGGGCTCAAAGCAGAGAGATCACTGGGAATTAAACCATCATTTTGACAGTAACATGCATGTCCCATCAGAACAATCAATATATAGAAAATTGGAAAGTGTTGCAAAAGCTTTGCATTGCAAAATTCATCTTCACAGAGGACAAAGTTTAACGGCGGATCAGGGGACATCACTCATGTCTTGGCAGGTTCTGTTGCACTGCACCATATGGGACCAAGCTAATGTCTGAGAGCTTGTGTTGTTAAGAATTTAAAATAATTTCGTGTAATGATCTGTATTGTGGTTCTGGCATAAAAATAAATATTTCCTAAAAATGACAAGCGAGTGAGATTTGAACATCTGTACTGGCAGATTAAACAGCAGCACAGTGAGACGGCTTAAGCAGGGTCCCTACTGTAGCTCTGAAATGGTTTTTTTTGTGGCTCAAATTTTTGTTTCTTGTTGGAGAGTAACAAATTAAAAGTAGCAACGCTACTAACTTAATATTATGGATAATTATACACTTGACATTTATGGAAGTCTTTTTTTATATAAATAAAATAAATATTTTGTCCAACCCCTTATATATACAATTTTATACATTTCAATTTTGTATATTAGTGTGTGAGAAGTGGTGTCAGAGTGGGAGGTTTACCCATTCTTGTCATGGATCTTGTTGATTTCATTTATCTGTATCATAAGTTGTTTCTCCAGCTTGTTGGTTGATAGTGAATTCTCCAGCAGCTGAATTTCCAACCTTGATGTCTGATTTAAAACCTGAAAACAATAACATTCCAATAAAAATACAGTAATCCTTCCGCAAAAACACAGACCTTAAAACCATTAAGTAAGTTAATACTAACTGAGCAGGAGAAGTCATAAACAGCACCGCTATACCGCAGTACCATAGCACTTAGGAACAGTTATTCTCAACCTCAACCTCTTATTTGACAAATCAGCAAAACACAACTTTACTGCATCCCTCTGCGTCTCATTGAGGCACACAAGTCATAAAGAGATTGAGCAACAAAAACATTAGCATGATACTTAAAAAGAGACTGTATGTCTAATGCAGCACTAGTGCTTTTCTTGGCTGTAAAAAGCCAAGAAAAGTTTGTTCGCTTAATGGAGCATGAAATGGATCCTGGGACGAACATACCTGTGTCTCGACATCGGTTAGCTTGCGCGTCTGCTCAGCTGTTTGGGAGAGAAGACTGGTGCCCATCTCTAACATGGCCGCCGTGTGGTTGTGAACAGCACTCTGTTGTAACTGCACTATCTCTGTCTTCATATTGTCTTTGATGTAGTTCTCAATCTGTGGTGACAAGCAAAAAGACCATGTTAGAAAAGATCCATTGAAATCGTCGTATTTAAGGCATGTCTATGAATGTCTTTCCAGTTAACAAAAATATGTTCTAAGAATGCTTTGCTAACGTTCCCGCTAAGTTATGAAAAAGTTATTTCTGAAAGTTCTCTGAACGTTCAAAATGTCCAGTTTTTATTTTTATTTTGTAAAAACACTTTTTTTCTTGGTTAAATGAATGTTAAGTGAGCATTCCATTTTATCATTTGACAAACATTAGTTCCATTAATGATGTACAAATAACGTTTTTAGAACATTATTAAAAAACGTATGACTTTGAATGGACATTCTATTAACAAAAACGTTTGTTCATACCTTTGAGAGACCTCATACCTTTCATACAGCTAAAGTTCTGAGAACATTCTGTGTTAGCTGGATTTGCACCATTTTTCACAAAATAATCAGTCTGGCATTTATTTTAAATAAATTTATCACAAGTAAAAAATAAATTAATTAAAATAAATTAATAATAAATTAAAATAAATAAATAAAAATAAAAAATGCACAGAATTAAAAATTGTCAATTTTAAATTACATTTAAAATGGCAAAAAAGCCAAAACTAAAGTTAAAAAAGGAGGAGAATCAAGCTCAGATGTCAACGTGACCTCTGAAGCCTGAAATAATCGACACTCCAGTGGCTGTAAAATTTGTTCAGAGGTAAAACACCCTTAACTTGACAACTCCAACAGTCCTAAAGACACTTTGACACCCAGAGCACATGGAGAGTTTGACAAACTTTTTAAGAGGCCAATAAAATGAAAGGAGACACCATTTCAGCACAAGGACACAGGGGTAATCAAACCCATCACAGTTATGACTTCCTTTAAAAAAATAAAATAAACACAGTGACTCTTTAAAGAAAGGATATTTCCATGTTGGCACAATTTTAAAGCAATTTCTTATCTTAGCCTCTTCATGATGACCTGCAGCGGCTCAGTTTTAAATGAACTCGAACAGAGCAGTAACACAAATTCTAGAAGAGTCAGTCTTAAAGGTAGGTGGAAGCAGATGTTGGTCGTTTGTTCAGAGAGGAAGAGATGTAGATATCTAACTACAGGAGACGCTTGGGTTTATCATGAAGGCTTCCATTCTAATCTAGCTGGAGAGATGACAAGACCAGAACAAGCTTTAGAAACAAAGACTACTTCTGTTGATTAAACCTCAAGAGATGCCCACTGACGCTGAGGTCATTAGAGATGATTAGAAATTATTATCTGTGTTCATCACTTACCCTCATTTTCCAAACTTCAATGAAAGTTATTCTTTGAAAACACTTATAACAGTACAATTAAATGTAAAAATATAATTATATGTAATAACAATTTCATTAATTTTATAAAAACATTTACATTTGAACAAATGTTAATAAATTATTAGTGTTTTTAACTTAACGTTTAATTTACTGTTTAATAATTTAGTAACAATAAAAGTGTTAAATGTAAATATTTTTAATTATAAAAAATATATATGAATATGATATATATGTATATATATATA
>NW_015641038.1:425046-446413 GCF_001515625.1 Sinocyclocheilus rhinocerous | reverse complement strand
AAAATCTAAAATATAATTCTAATTTTATCGGTCATCGCATGACAATTTTCTGCTTATTATCAGCAAGAATTTTAATATCAGTTCATCCCTATGCAAAACTGTCCAGCATGCTTCACTCTTCAACTTGTTCAAGCTGTGAGGTGCAACTGGTTCACATGTACATCAGGACACATCACCAAGTGAAATCTATACACCCTGATGTGTGATGGAAAATGTCTGGCTGCAAGACACTTCAGCAAAATCGACAGTGACAACAGAGTCGCCTACTCCATTTTTTTCCACGATTCCAGCGGGCCGTGTTGCTCCACTTATTACATCATGAATGATCCCATGTGAATCCATTGAAGAGAGCAGACCTACAGGGAGCCACATTTTAACAGGACTCCATGATTTTTCAGACCGCTTGTCCTGTTCAATTGCAGTTCAAGGACCTGATTGTCACCATGCTGTGGTTTTATGGGTTTCAATGGCATTTCAGTGAACAGCTTTATCATATTTATTGCTGCTTTAGTCAAGGTTGCTTTGTTTCGTATAGTTAAAATCAAGGAGTGTTGTTCAGCAACAAAGAGCCAAACTCAGCACGCACTATAAGTCTAACGAATCACTTGGCACAGCAAAGCATGTTTGTTTAGAAAATAGAAGTTGCGGTTGAATAAGAGAAATCGGCTGTAATTTCAAAGTTTGGAGCACTTCAGCTTATGACTCTATGCAGAGATATAAAAAAAAAAGTTGGGATTGAGATATGAAGTCATTGTGATATAGATATTACAATATGAAAAACAAAAAAGGAGAAACCAAATGAAAGCGTGTGCAAAGCTCTCTCTTCACTTGCCAACATGTACGCCAAACAGCTGTGAACACACAGTCAGAAACACAGAAATTCAACCTGTTACTGCTTTAGCCACTAGCAATCTGTCATGTAGAATTAAGATTGCATACTAATATTCCTTCTTGGCAGTGATTATAAAGCCAATGCCGTTGTTTCGATTACTATGTAATAGGTGATTGTGAAGCAAGTTATACAGATACAAGTGTCTCTTTACAATAAACAGCCAAAGCTTGATGGAATTGATTGGAAGGAATACAAAAGACCTATAACACTGCAGGCAGACACATTTTAGCTGCAATTCGATCAGTAGTTTGCTCTAAAATGACATTAAGCTTCGCAATCTGGGTCTGTGTCTTCCATTTAGCTCTCTCTACACTCAAAGAGTGTTTGACTCTAATCCAGTTTAAGATGCAACGGAGGTTTGGACTCTGAAACAATGTTGGCTGAAGCTTTGAGAGTGAATTAAGTCACCTTCAGAAGGGTGTGGGTGCTATTCTGGTGTCCTGGAGAAACATTAGCCCAGAGATCCTTTGCTTTGACTTTCTGAGGGAATTTTGCTTGTGTCATGCTCTAAACTAGCGGGTGTCCTGCAAGGAACAAAGGAAGGAGAATCAAGATTACACAAACAGAAACATTGTGTAAAAAATATCAGAGGAAGCAGTAAAGGGCTTTAGTGGGTGTATGGTTATTCCCCACTTCCATTCACAAATAAACGTGCCTACCCAAAGACAACAGATGAGGTATAGAAAGAGAAATATCATGTTTTTTCAATTGGCTTGAGTCATTTAAAAGCATACTAGTGTTGGCAATGACTAATAAAATCTAATTTAATGATGAAAATGAACCTATGTTGAGCTAATGTTAAATAACAGAAGAAAAACACAGCATCTAATGGAGATAGAATGAGATATGTCACCTGCACTTTGTATCAAAGACACATTCACACATGTGGGAGTTTGATCGAACAGAGTACGATCAAGTATAGGACCCCGTCGAACCCGTTGCACCTGGGGGATTGGCTTACATCTCACAGCTGCCCACCAGCAGAGGGTCATGCCAAATGAGTCAAGGTCAGCCATATCAGTGCTCAAAAATCTGACCTGAGAGAAGTCACGTCTATATCGATATCACTATGCCGTTTAAAGCCGGCGAAGTTTGCCGCTTGACTTGCAGATTGATTGTGTTTATTTGCAAAGTGCACTGATGTGAGAAGGTGAACGGGGCAGTTCTACTGAGTGATGTTCACGAGGCCCAAATTTAAAGGGTTAGTTCACCCAAAAATAAAAAAAAACACCCCATGATTTACTCACCCTCAAGTCATCCTAGGTGTATATGACTTTCTTCTTTCAGACGAATACAATCGGAGTTATATTGAATGTCCTGGCTCTTCCAAGCTTTATAATGGCAGGGAATGGGTGGTATTATTTAACAGTCCAATAGAAGTCCAATAAACTGCATCCATCCATCTTAAAAAGTGTCCCACATGGCTCAGGGGGTTAATAAAGGCCTCCTGAAGCAAATCGATTCGTTTTTGTAAGAAAAATATCAATATTTAAAAATGTATAAATCGTAATCTCTAGCTTCCACTAATGTAGTATGCGCGTTCACAATAGAAGACCATTCCGGCGGATGACGTAGGCGTAGTGTAAGCTCCGGTGAGAAGTGATGAACACGGAAGTGCAGAAAGCAAAACAAAACACCAGTCACAAATTAGAAGTACGGGTGAGTTAAACACAGGCTAATTTTCATTTTTGGGTGAACTAACCCTTTAACTCATTTCACCGTCACCAGACCAGTAAAAGAATGGAGATAACGGTAACACTTTAGTATAGGGACCAATTTTCAGTATTAAAGGGTTAGTTCACCCAAAAATGAAAATCACCCCATGATTTACTCACCCTCAAGTCATCCTAGGTGTATATGACTTTCTTCTTTCAGACGAATACAATCGGAGTTATATTGAATGTCCTGGCTCTTCCAAGCTTTATAATGGCAGGGAATGGGTGGTATTATTTAACAGTCCAATAGAAGTCCAATAAACTGCATCCATCCATCTTAAAAAGTGTCCCACATGGCTCAGGGGGTTAATAAAGGCCTCCTGAAGCAAATCGATTCGTTTTTGTAAGAAAAATATCAATATTTAAAAATGTATAAATCGTAATCTCTAGCTTCCACTAATGTAGTATGCGCGTTCACAATAGAAGACCATTCCGGCGGATGACGTAGGCGTAGTGTAAGCTCCGGTGAGAAGTGATGAACACGGAAGTGCAGAAAGCAAAACAAAACACCAGTCACAAATTAGAAGTACAAAACGAGGATTTGTAAAGAAAAATGTCAGAGGATTTCGATATAAGCCAAGAGGAGACTTGTTTTCCTTTGTTAAACAAAGGAAACTTTCCTTCCTTTGCTCCTGTAAACAAACCTTGGTTCTTGCGAGACTAGCATATTCTCACTAGATCTTACGCTACACCTACATCCTACGTCATCTGCTGGAACGCGACTCTCCCATGTACGCACATACTACAGTTAGCAGAAGTTAGAGATTACGCTTTATAAAGTTTTAAATATGGATATATTTCTTACAAAAATGCATCGATTCGCTTCAGGAGGCCTTCATTATCCCCCCGGAGCCCTGTGGGACACTTTTAATGATGGATGGATGGATGCGATGGATGGAGTCCTTCAGAAAAAAAGGAAACACTCCTTCCCAGAATCATAAAAATACACATTACTCAAACTGTGGAGGTGACAAAGAGGTTTTACCCATTTAGAGAGCCATAACACCCGACTTGCTTAAAGAGCCACTAAATCACCCGACTGTGTGCTGAAGAAAATCACCCAACAGAACAGAATATCTCCCTAACTGCTAGTTGGCACAGGACTGTAAATGTTTAGGGGTCTGTAAATTACAGGACGGGTCACATGATGAACACTGAGATCAGTGATAACGACTACGGCTGGTGCCGTGACGCCAACATTTGCTCTCTTACTGCTGTATTAGCACGATCAGCCCTGTTTCTGTCCAAACTGGTTTATGGGAGTTTATCAGAGGTCAAAGCACTGTTATGAGACTGTTAATGCTAAAAAAATCTGTTTAAATAAACAATAAACTACAATAATGTCTATGTTTGATGCAACAGACATGATACATTGTTTACTCAAGAATCTTGAAAGACAATGCATTTGTAGAAAAATTTCTGTTCGAAATTAGATTTTTTTCTCTCTGTAAAGCATTCAATAACACACAGTGAGGACTGAGGCTATAAATCAACATCAACATATAATCATATATATATATATATATATACACACACACACATATACACACACAATTTATTAATGTGATGGCAAAGCTGAATTTTCAGCAGCTATTATTCCAGTCTTCAGTGTCACATGATCCTTCTAAAATCATTCTAACATACTGATTTGGGGCCCAAGGAACATTTATTATTATGATTAATGCTGAAAGCAGTTGTGCTGCTTAATATTTTTGTAGAAACAGTTATTCATTTTTTTCATTTTGAATAGAAAGCTCAAAAGAAAAACATTTATTTAAAATATAAATTTTTTGTAACATAATAAATATTTTTACTGTCACTTTTGATCAATTTAATGCAAACTTTCTGATTGATTTTTCTTTCTGAATGTTTTGCAAGTCATTCCAAACATCACAGCATCATAATGTACAGCATAAATGAGCGTTAGATGATGGAAAAGTTATTTTAAATATAACAACAGTGGAAATGAGCATGCACAATTGAATATCCAATTTTGGCCGATAAATGTAAAAAAACATTCTAATGTTGTCCGCTAACTCATAATGGCGCCAATACATATTGCATTGTTAGTACAAGGTAAAGTGCGATGCATCAGAGCACTTGGGGTTTACCTCAACCTGGTCAAGTGAGGTCTCACAGGGAAAACCCTGGGCTGAACCTGGTTTATTTCTTCTGTCTTGTTCTGAGTGGTACAGCAAGACCCTCTGACGCTTGTGGCTACTGGGAAGAATAATTGCTGCCTCTGTAAATTAGCATCCATTACTACTGCATCTGTAATTAGGTTAGCAGCACACTCAGTTTGTCATTTAAGACCAAGTTATTGCAAAGCTAGAATTTACTCAGTGGTCACGTATACACAAGTTTTGTTTTGCGGAGTGTCTATATGATCTTGTGTAGCAGCAAGTTATATAATGCAGTTGGAGTGTTAGGCAGATGTTGTGATGTAATATAAAGCCAGGCTCACAGTTAACCTTTACAACCTCAGTCCCCAGGGTTAGTTTACAGACGCTCATTTAATCACAAACTCTCCTTCAAGGAACACACACTCACTCTCTCTCCCACACACACAAAAAACACACTCAAGCACACCACGTGAAACATTCACAGAGAAATATATAGCCTGTTCTCTCTCGCAATATGAAAGCCACATTCTTGCTTCTTGCAATTCAATATCATCTTCTAAAGCTCAAAGAGTTAGAAGACACCTATGGTAAATATTGAGATACTGTATACTACTGTTCAAAAGGTTTTTTTTTTCTTAAAAGATTTTTTTTTTCCAGCAAGGATCACAAAAAAGTGATCAAAGTGACAGTTAAATATTTCTGTTTTAAATAAATACTGTTCTTTTGAACTTTCTATTCATCAAAGAATCTTGAAAAAAATCTATCACAGTTTCCACAAAAACAATAATGATTTCTGAAGGATTATGTGACACTGAAGACTGATGGCTGCTGAAAATTCAGCTTTGCCATCACAGGAAAAAATTACATTTTAAAATATGTTAAAATAGAAAACAATTAGTTTGAATAATATTTCACAATATTACAAACAAAGACAGCTTTGGTGAGAGTAAGAGACTTTCAAAAACATTTTTTTTCTGGATTTACTTTATGTTGTTTCTAACCCAAATGATTTTCTTTCCTCCATACAACACAAAAGCAAATGTTTAGCAGAATGTCCAAGCTGATTTTGTATTTACAAGAATAGGGACCATAGATGTCAAGCTAAATTTTTAGTGAACAGCGAGTTAGAATAAAAAAAAAAAAAAGCATTTTGGTCTCACACAAAGATAAATGAACAGAAGACGACATGAAATACTGTATAGTGCATGAGTCTCATGGACCACTTATAATGTTTTTAAGGTGCATTCGTTGTCTTTTTGGAGTCTGACAAGCACTTTCCCAATCCAAGTTCACTGTATTGAAAGCAGCATGAACATTCCTCAAAACTTTTCCTTCAGTGTTATAGAAAAAAAGAAAGTCATAAGTTCGCAACAACATCGACCCTTTAATATGGAGCTGTGTAGATGGACAGTTTGCATAGCTAGGGAATGATTCTAAGCTTGATTCATCCTCGGAAAGTGTGACTACCATCAACCAATGAAAACAAACCAATCAATTTGCCACAGATGGCAAATGGATCTGGATTCAAATGTAATCATTTTACTAAATTATATTTATCTGCATACTTCGAAGGCTACAGTTTATATACGCAATGTAAATCTAAACCAACCATCTCCCAAACAATTTAAAGCAGTGCCTGGGTGCCATGGCACAGTCAGCCATGTTGTAATTTCAGTTTGTCAGCGGCAAAATGTTAAAACATAACATTTTGAGAACTGGCATATTCCCAGCTGGAGTTGTTTTGTATTACAAATCCCTGAGATATTTGGGTCCCCCGTTAAAGGGCTCCAGCCAGCCTAGATATTTCAATTCCAATAAAAAAAGCTCTCATTTTAATGCGGTAACTTTTGATTGTTACGTAAGTAGGCTACTAATTTCTGTGTCAGATGTGGTTTGAAACTTTAGATAGAAATCTAAAACATAATATGGTCGTTTTAAAACAATGAAGAGGTTATATTAAAGTCTGTGGAGGGTATTGAACTGCAAAATATTTAAGTAAAATCCAACAAGAAGTAAATGTATATGCTAACTGGATGCACAGAAACACAATATCAAAACAAAATCAACACTGGTCACAGCAGCCATCACAATCTAAACATATGACTTGAAATAAAGGGAAAAAGAAAAGGAAAAAAATACAAATCACACTTTACAGAAACAAAATGAGGTTTAGGAAAATATGACTAGGTGTCTCAGTGTCTTAACACACCTTTTCCTACCTTTGTAGTGCAATATGTCAGAACAATAACATTTGCACGATAACATTTAAATAAATAAACTAAATGTGTGTGGATGAGTGTGTGTGCGTGAAATTGTTAATATATATTACATTATTTTTAATAAACTGTTAATACACAGATAGAAAAAGTAAAAAAATATATTTATATAGCATATAAACTTACAGAAATTTTTCACAAACCACACAAATGTCTCATAGTATTAGCAGTGATCATAGAAAATGAGTTCATCCAATGCAAATGCATTAAAATGAATTGATATATTCAAGATTACATTGCTTACCAAAACACAGCATGAACAAACAATGATGCCAAGAGGGATGGTAACTATATCTGCACAAAGTCATTGCCAACTGAGGTTTTGTAGGGAGGATAGATCTCCTACTAGCACAAAGACTCAACTTTAAACACTGAAGCAACTCATCCATTATATCTTAATCATTGATCACCTTTCGGAGAGCATGAGCACTGTGTTCTTTCAATTCATTCATTTTCATCTGTCCAGACACCAAAGGCCATAGTAATTGATACATTCTGTTCTATAAATACCACAAACATAGAACAAGAGCCCATCTGATGAGAGCGCTGATGTGGTGCACAAAGCCCAATAAAGCAAAGACGTCAATGGAAGTTAACGAAAGCAAGAAGGAATTAATTTTCGATATCCTGTCTTAAGAACATGAAGTTACGTGCGGGACAGAAAGAAGATGGAAAGGCTGTTTGCTTTGACTCAGTGAGAGATGAGAAGACAGCTTCCAAGAGAAATGTTTGCTTTTGTCTTTTTTGATTTTGGTAGCATGAAGGGGACATGTGCTTGTTATTATTAGCAATAAACTGTTCATGGATTTTTAGTGTCTGTCTAGACAAGCTGTAGAAGGATTAGTTGGTCTTTGTAAAGTACACTAGAACCCAATAAAATACAAAACAATACACGATACACAAATACAAAACAAAGGTGTGTCTTAAACAACAGGCAATACAGTCAAGGGTTGATATTATTATAGGAATAACACCATATTTGTATACTTTTTAAAAATGCATTTCTAATTTTTATTTTTATTATTATTATTTATTTATTTTTTACATTTGTTCACTCTAAAAAATGTTGGGTTATTTTTTCTACCCAACTGCATCATATGTTGGGTTGTTTTTTCCAGTGCTGGGTAGATTTTGTGTAACCCAGCCTTTGAGTTAGTGGCTGGGTCAATCTCACTGACAGCTGAAACTATACACCCCTCTCTCTTCCTCCGACGAAACAACCCAGCGTGGGGTTACTTGAACCCAGGGGTGGACTTAGTGATTTGGGGGTCCCTAAGCAAATTTCAGGTATGAGGCCCCAACTCAATAACTATGTGCTATTTTACGCCTAACGCTTATTTTGCTCACGCTCTCTCTCATAGTTTATAGTTTATTTACCCTTTCACAACTTAAATAAATAATTAGTCAACCCGATGCTGTTCTAAAGCCATATTAGGTTTTTTTTTTCGGATCACAAAAGAAGACATTATAAAAAAAAATTTATTCAATGAATTGTAACATTCTTCAATCTTTTTAAAAAAGGATTCAAATGTCAAAAAAAATTATAGAACAAGAGCCCATCTGATGAGAGCGCTGATGTGGTGCACAAAGCCCAATAAAGCAAAGACGTCAATGGAAGTTAACGAAAGCAAGAAGGAATTAATTTTCGATATCCTGTCTTAAGAACATGAAGTTACGTGCGGGACAGAAAGAAGATGGAAAGGCTGTTTGCTTTGACTCAGTGAGAGATGAGAAGACAGCTTCCAAGAGAAATGTTTGCTTTTGTCTTTTTTGATTTTGGTAGCATGAAGGGGACATGTGCTTGTTATTATTAGCAATAAACTGTTCATGGATTTTTAGTGTCTGTCTAGACAAGCTGTAGAAGGATTAGTTGGTCTTTGTAAAGTACACTAGAACCCAATAAAATACAAAACAATACACGATACACAAATACAAAACAAAGGTGTGTCTTAAACAACAGGCAATACAGTCAAGGGTTGATATTATTATAGGAATAACACCATATTTGTATACTTTTTAAAAATGCATTTCTAATTTTTATTTTTATTATTATTATTTATTTATTTTTTACATTTGTTCACTCTAAAAAATGTTGGGTTATTTTTTCTACCCAACTGCATCATATGTTGGGTTGTTTTTTCCAGTGCTGGGTAGATTTTGTGTAACCCAGCCTTTGAGTTAGTGGCTGGGTCAATCTCACTGACAGCTGAAACTATACACCCCTCTCTCTTCCTCCGACGAAACAACCCAGCGTGGGGTTACTTGAACCCAGGGGTGGACTTAGTGATTTGGGGGTCCCTAAGCAAATTTCAGGTATGAGGCCCCAACTCAATAACTATGTGCTATTTTACGCCTAACGCTTATTTTGCTCACGCTCTCTCTCATAGTTTATAGTTTATTTACCCTTTCACAACTTAAATAAATAATTAGTCAACCCGATGCTGTTCTAAAGCCATATTAGGTTTTTTTTTTCGGATCACAAAAGAAGACATTATAAAAAAAAATTTATTCAATGAATTGTAACATTCTTCAATCTTTTTAAAAAAGGATTCAAATGTCAAAAAAAATTATCCCATGCAACTCGTTCCGTATTCCAAGCGTTCTTAAGGCATACTGTATATGGCATAGTGAAAATCTCCTGTCATCGCATTCGTGGATTTGTATGAGTGTTCGCGCCGGTGAGCATAGGAAAAGCACACAAGTGAGTCATTTTGAAACATCAAGACAAATAAAATCATGACACGAAACACGATACTTTCTTCTCTGAGGTTAATATATCAGTTCTGAGACAGTCAGACAGGATTCTACAGCCTAAAAAGTGCGCAGAGCGCTCCCTCTATAATCACTAAAAGCTGTCTAAAAGCACTTCAGTTCATCGCGATCTCACAACATTCTGTTAATTAATGAAGCTGTCGGCACCGCACAATGACACCGCTACACCGCACTGCACGTTGTTATAATGAGTGGATTTGTGAGCTTGCAGAACTCCGCACTTGACAAAAACTCAGCGTTTTGAGCGGTGAGTGAACATTTGATGCTCTCCAGAACACAAATACACACTGGAGCGTTTGCCAAATATGTTTCATCAATATCAGTTGGGGACCCCTGATCGGCGGCAGCTTACCTCGCTTATTGGTTAAGTCCGCCCCTGCTTCAACCCAGCTGCGGGCTTTTTGCGTCCTCTTCAGGGGAGAGCGCCGCCGAACTGGTGCACTTCTTAAGTGAAATAAAGGTTTGTATACATTTTAATTCATGAAGACATAAAGTCTTTACTGTGCTGTAAATCATATTATTTTACGCAATGCAACATATAGCCTACTATAGGGACGAGATGTCAGTCAGCTAAATGTGTCAGCATGCGTAGTTGCGCATGATGCAAAACATAAATTGATTTTATTCGTTATAATACTGAATTTTATTTATTGTGATGTTAAAATATGTTAGCTAATCTCAGTATTGTTTGTTTATGGGCAGGTTATGCAGTAAGTCATGGCATCGTTCAGTAACGTGAGAAACGCAAGGCGGCAGTCTGAGGTTCGCAGTTCACCGGCTTAGATATCGGTGACACACAACTGTACAAGAATCAGCACGCTGAAAAGGGATTACAGAGGGCGGTTGAATACACTTGAATTAAAATTTTACTTTTAAATGTTACATTTTTTTACATTTCTAAAATGCTTTTTAAACTAGTTTAAATGTAATATTGTACACTCTAAAAAATGCTGGGTTGTTTCAACCCAACTTTGGGTCAAATATGGGCTTCTGGGATAAAAAAACAACAACTTTTGGGATAAAAAATTAATTAAAAAATTGAACCCAATAGTTGGGTTAGTCCATATTTGACCCAAAGTTGGGTTGAAACAATCCAGCATTTTTTAGAGTCTAAACTGTACACCCTAATAAATTCAATTTGTCTTATATTTTTTGTCCATGGATGTTCTTGCTTAATAATAAATGTTCATATTTTGATTATTGCTGTTGCCTCTAGTAATTCTGTGTGTGATTAAAAATTTCCAGCACATTTTAAACCAGTAATACAGTAATTTTTAAACAATAGTTTGAGTTAAATAAAACAACCCAGCATGTTGGGTAAAAACATTTAACTCAACCAGATGGGTCAAAATAACCCAGCATTTTTCCAGACATGTTCTAGAAGTGTTCCAGAACGTTTTCCGTGAAGTGTTCCAGACTTTCAATTCTGAATTATGAAAATTCAACATACACAAATTGAACATACACAATTCAACATACACAAAAAATGCAAAACGTAAAAAAATGTATTTAATGAATTTTAAATTTATAAAAATTATATATATATATATATATATATATATGTGTGTGTGCGTGTGTGTGTGTGTGTGTGTCTGTTTATAATTTAAATATATAATTTACTACTTCAGTTTAAAAACTTAAGTTCAGTTGCTATACAAGTCATACAAACTTAAATTATATTAAACTGACCTAATAATAATAATAAACTTAGAAATAATAAAAATGTAATACATTTGATAAAGTTGAAATAATAAATTAGATGAGTTAAAATAGTGGAAAAACACATGTTGCCATGAATTAATGATCATATTATTTTTTACAGTGCATCCATATATTGTTAGATATTGTTTGTAGACTATTTAAATAAAGTAGTGACTGTAAGAATATTGTTTTAAAGGAGTCCACAGAGTCAAAAGTGCCCATAGTTAAAGAAACGCCTTCAAAGGCCCATAAGCGTAAACTCTAATAACCCTGCAACAGCTTTCAAAAAGATAAATCTCTTTATCAGTTTGCATGCAGATACACATACTGTAAAGGGAAAACCGTATAGCATTAACTGGATTTATGTTCTCTCTGCATTTCTCATGTGAAATCAAGTTGACAGTGGAGAAATATTTTCCAAATGAGATTGTGCATGACTGTATATTTGCTTAAATGCTCAAATTACAAGACCCCACTCATATCTCTTTTTGCCCAAGTTGGGTTTTTAAATTACTGTGATTTCCTTGAATTACCCTGATTAATTATGTGTATCTGGACATATGGGAGAGGAAATGTCAGCATTTACCCGACCATCGAAAAAACGAAGGAAACAACAAACAAACCGTACTGGAAACCAGTGATTTGCCCTATACCAGCCCTAGAGCAGACCTCAGATATCCAAAAATGAGAACTGATCATGGGAACTTCTGTACCATGATGGATCACAGGAGGAATGTGACTTTCAATGGCCTGGTAATCCCCTTGGAAACGTTCTACCCCACACGGAATCACACAGGGACATTGAGGAACATTATCTCAAAAATGTTTAGAGAAAGGTGTCTATTTTGAGGAGAACCTTCCCAAAGAATAATTTCCTTTCAAGGATATCCATGCCTATATAAAATTCAGAATGTGGTGCATTTGATAAAAACATCATATATAATCCGGCAAGGCTTTCAGGAGGCTTTTAAGTCAACCTCTAGTCAATCGCAGTTACAATAATGTTAATTAACTATATGAAGGAATTACAACTGCAAGCTTTCATCCTGCATGGCCCATTTGCACATAGTCTGGACACATCTCAGCCAGAACAACAGTTTCTCACATCAAAATTTGGCCATGGGGAACTGATTGCCTTATTCCAAACAGTGGGCAAGGGTAAGGCATGCATCACTGTTGCCATGGTGCGTCTGTCCTGGTACTTAAAAAAAAAGACATTTCCAAAGCACACAGAAGAACTGTCCCAGTGGCGAATTACACAGACAGCTAGTGCAGAACTCAACACAACAAGCAGTGTTGTGTACAATGTGGATGACTGCCATTTTATCTGCCTTGTTGAGCTTGGCATGATGTATTTGACCTATAACAGATGTGTTTGCTGTGGAAATATTGTATGTATGTGCTCACTGCAACTTATCACACGGCAAACCAGGAAAAATACAGCATTTTAACAAAATGTATACTGGCAGCTCTATGAGGTTTTATATGGCTGCCAAGGTATTTGGGCAAATGAGAAAGAAGACAAGCTGAACTTGGTTGTCTGTTTTTAATTCCAAACATGACCAAGCTAATCACCAAAAAAAAACAAACAAAAAAAAAACATACAGTCCCCTGCTGTCTTATCCGAGGACAGACATAGCTGAGTAAATCGCACAGAGACAACATGCTGGAATTTATTTTAAGCAGAAACAATAATTATGAAGACTGAAATAAATAAATAAATAAACCGAGCATTAGTAGTATTGAATAACAGAATAAAGTAAAAATAAATAAATTAATAAATATTTTTTTCATTAGTATTATACTACTCATTTTAATATATAATTACAATGTATATAATGTGCATAATTACAATATATATAAAATCACAGAGCTTTTTTTTCAAAAATAGATGGAGAAAACATTTTAAAAAACATTTAATGATGCATGTAAAATGTCAATAAATATACTATTTCCCCTTCTTTTCCCATTTCTGTAAAAGTGCATAAAACTGTGCATGCATATACATTGCATACATAGAAAGACTTCAGTCTTTCAGTCCAGAGTCCAGAGATGACAGGCTCTAACATCCTTTCCAAAATCTATATGGGCAGCCCGGCACAGACGGGGACTTGCTGCCTCACTTGTGGCATTGTGTTGTCACACTCTTCAACACTGTATAATTTCGAGGCCCCTTTTGTGTCTGTGCAAGTTGTTTTGTGGCCGAGCAGAGGGAGGGAAGAGGGAAGAAAAAAGGATTACAAAAATAGAGTGACAGGAGGAAAGTGTGAGGGAGTAAAAGAAATACTTTTGCATTGGTAGACAAGACCATAAATAACTCGTATAAGAGAAAACTATTAAACCAGATCTATCCACGCAAGCCTGCAAGCTCTTAAACAGCTATTAGTGTGGCTCCACCTCTCAACTGAGCACAGGAACAGATCTGTAAATGACACATGAGTGTCAAATCACTCATACTGTATGCAGAAGATCAATCTTATAGACACAAGCCAGAGATCCATTCACAAACACTTTTAACTCAGTAATGCACTCTCCTCATGCATTCTTTCAGCATTTTAAGAGGAGTGCGGAACAAGATGTGGCTTCCTGCCAATGCCCGATAGTTGACATCTATGCTTTTAATATTCCTTTATCTGCACTGTGCTTTTAGTTTTATATTATGTTGAATTACAGACCTCATGAAATGGCTTGACTAGCGCAGTTAACTTTTTTTTTTTTGATGTATTTCCTATTGAAACATCAAGTTTGGGTGGGGCATATTAAAAAAGGTTATCCACCTTTGTTAAATACCCAACAGGCTTTAATCTACCACCATGAACCATGATTTGATATTAGCTACTGAATGTTTGAGTCCAACAGCATAGAGATGGCATCAACACCAATCGGCATGGATGGAAAAGCCCCAAACTCGGAATTCATGAGGTCTATAAATCTGAAAATTGTCTCTACTAACTGATCGATACCAATGAAATAAACAGCAAAAAGTTCTATAAACAGCAAAAAGGAATATATCAATGAAAAGAAACTGCAGATGTTAAAGGGTTAGTTCACCCAAAAATGAAAATTAGCCCATAAATTGCTCACCCTCAATGCATCCAAGGTGTATATGACTTTCTTCTTTCAGACGAATCCAGTCGGAGTTATATAAAAAATTGTCTTTGATCTTTCAAGCTGTTTAATGCCAGTCAGCGGGTGTTGCATTGCTTCAGTCCAAAAGAAGTGAAATAAAAAGCGCCCATCCATAAAAAAAACCCATCTCACACGGCTCTGGGGGTTGAGCAAAGGCCTCCTGTAGCGAATCGATGCGTTTTTGTAAAAAAATATCCATATTCAAAACGTAATAATCACTTTAATGTAGCTTGCGCCAACAGTTGTGCATGGAAGCAGCTCCGGGCGGATGACGTATGAGTTCAGCGTTGCACATCCGCCGGTGAGTCTCGTGAAAACCAACGTTTGTTAACAGGAGCAAAGGAAGCAATGTTTCCTTACTTTAGCAAAGGAAAACCAGTCTCCTCTTGGCTTATATCGAAATCCTCTGACATTCTTCTTTACAAATCCTCGTTTTGTACTTCTAATTCGTGACCGTTGTTTTGTTTTGATCTCTCCCCTGCGCTTCCGCTTTCGTCACTTCTGAGCGGCGCATGCGGAACACAGACGTCCTACGTCATCCGCCCGGAGCTGCTTCCGTGTACGCAAGCTAGATTAAAGTGATTATTACGTTTTAAATATGTTTTTTTATGGATGGGCGCTTTTTGTTTCACTTCTTTTGGACTGAAGAAATGCAACACCCGCTGACTGGCATTAAACAGCTTGAAAGATCAAAGACAATTTTTTATATAACTCCGACTGGATTCGTCTGAAAGAAGAAAGTCATATACACCTAGGATGACTTGAGGGTGAGTAATTTATGGGCTAAATTTCATTTTTGGGTGAACTAACCCTTTAAGCCAAAAAGTCTATGTGTTAGCATTAAATGAGTTGCAGTAGCATCCAACCTGAATGCTGCCATCTACAGTATTTCATACAGTTAAGAGCCCTCCCAAAACATCTATGATTACATTTTTGGTTCTTGAATACATGGGTACTTTTGAATGGCTGTCAGTAAAGATGGTCATTTAACATTATTTAACACTACCGTTCAAATCTTTGAGGTCATTAAGATGTTGTTTTTATTATTATTATTATTATTATTATTATTATGAACAGTAATAATTGTTAAATATTATTACAACTTAAAATAACTATTTTATAATTAAACAGATTTTAAAATGTAATTTATTCCTGTGATGGCATATCTGAATTTTCAGCAGCCATTACTTAAGTCTTCAGTGTCACACGATCCTTCAGAAATCATTCTAATATACGGATTTTTCATTTTCTATTTTTTTCTTGAGGAATCTTTGGTGAATAGAAAGTTCAAAAGATGAGATTTTATTTCAAATAGAAATATTTTGTAGCATTATACATCTTTACTATTATAAAAAAAAAAAAAACAGTTAAGAACCCATGCTAAGAGGGTAGACTATACTGTTAGCCTGCTAGCCAAAGAATAACTGAAAACACAAAAAAGAGAAAATGTTTAATTTTAACATTTTAATCACATTGCTGAAGCTATGTAATTACAAAAAATAAACATTTTCATGAAAAATTATATTCATTAAAAATAAATACATTGTAATTTTTTGAATCAGACATCAAATAGAGTACTGTTTTAGTGCATATAATGGTTTTGTTGAATAAGGTGGACAGGATTTTTGCATGTCAACAGTATCAAACTGACAAAGTTAACCAGCCAATCCTTGATCCCCTGATGACAGCCAATCAAAAACCTTGGAGATGTCTCTATTAACCTCAACCAATGTTGAATTAGAGAGAGACATTTGCTGCAGCAGTGTTTGGAAAACCTGTTTAAAAGAAAATCATTACCTTCACAATTCCATTTGGTGCAGAAATCGCCACTAATATCTCTTTCGCCCCAAGAGGCAATTAAAATACACTGTGAACTTTAACTGTGACTGAGTCAAGACCTTACCTGTGCAGTTAATACTTTAAAGTGTCTCCATCACAAGGGTAATTGAATGTAAATTATACACAGATACTACTTATTGAAGCCGCAGCCGTTTTCCACCTCTGATGGCATAATGTGGAATGATCTTTGACCCGCTACTATTAACCACCGGTTCAGGTTGCTTTCAGATTGATGAATTGATGAGAGTGAGGGAGGAGGTGAAGGGCTTATATCGCCGTCTTCAGCAATTATACACAGCCCTTCCTGACAGCCACACCCCCGGTACGAGGTGGAATGTGAGAAGCCTGGACGAGGGCCCAGACAAGGCAAACATGATGCTGGAGCGAGGTTCAGACGACCCCCAGAGGGGCGTAGGAGCGGGGGATGTGAGGGGCTATGGGTGTCACATCGTTTGTGGCCAAAAACCACTAAACCGCAATGCAGACATAATATCCAACCACATGCCGCTCAGGTATGAAGCACACAATTGTTTCTTGTGCCTCCGTTAAAATTTAAGAAAACAGTTATTGAAAATCAGGACATGACGACAAAGTCTCCTCTAATGGAAAACAGCTGCAAACATGCTGCTACTCTGCAAAGGGACCACAGAACGCTTTAAAGGATTAGTTCAAACAAAAATAAAAATTCTGTTATCAGTTAATCGCCTTCATGTCGTTACAAACCTGTATGACTTTCTTTCTTCTATGGAACACAAAAAGAGAAATTTAAAGAATTCTGCTGTTTGCTTTTTTCCATGCAATGCACTGAATAAGTGAAGCTTTCAAGTTTCAAAACGGACATACAGTAAATGTGCCCCTAAAGTATCAGTGAAGTGGTCCATACGACTTATGCTCTATATCTCAGTTCTTATGAAGCCATTTGATAGCTTTGAGTCAGGAACTGACTGAAATTTCAGTTAATAGTATATCTTATTTATATGTTGATTATAGAAGTAGAGATGACTGACTCTTGGATCCTTTTTTGAGTCAGATCAATTTGTTCATTTCACAAAACAGATTTGAATGATTCATCTGATTCAATCTTCAAGTTCAACTAAATGATTCAGTCACAGTGGTTAACAGCGCACTTGAACAAACTTGGCAGGTTGATTTGCGCATTAGAGCTTAAATGTCAGTCTTTTTCTCACACAATGCTTTCATATGACTTCAGAACACTTGGAATACAGCAAATAAGTCATATGAACCACCTTTTTTAAAAATTAAACTTTTAAGCTTAAAAGTATGTTCTCATGGACTAATCGCACGTAAAAGAACTACTAGTTCAATTCTCCTTCACACAGGTTTAGAACATAAGCAGATAATGACAGAATTTCATTTTTGGCTGAACTATCCCTTTAAAAACTCCAAAAGTTTGAAGACGAGTTTTCTGCAACTGTCTTGCACCATCACTTTGAAGCTGGGACAGTTTAAGACCAGTTGAAAACATAGGTTAAGCTTACAGACCAATTTATCTTTTTAATGGAGATCAGAATGTAAGATTGGCGTCGGTTAACTTAATGTGCGCTTTCACCTCATTGTGCAGAACATTTAAAAAAATGCAAAAAAAGGAAAAAAAGAAAAGAAAACTGATAAAACAAACTACTCCCTGAGTTCTGGCAGGGATGTGTCTAATAAAAAGCAAGACCTGTGGCTCGGATACAGCACAAGTGTTACAAAAACCTTAATGTGAGAATGATAAGAGAAAATATAATTCATCCAAATACTCTGTCCCACAAAATTACTCACACACACATTTTTGATTTCCTGTTCTTTCTTGACTCAGTCCTCTTTCCTTTTCCCACAGGGAGGGTCACATTATTGCTCATTACTTATCTGCCTCTCTTTGTTCAAAAATTTTGCAGTTTGGCACAAGAGTCATCCATAGCACTCTTTCAATCCACTGATCTGATGTTTTGAATTGATTTCATGGAAACGTTGATGTATTTAAACACTAGATAAGCTGAAATATTGGTCTTGAGACCTCAGGCTAACAGGGACCAATGAAGACAGTCATTACTAAAGCAACATCATTAGGACAGCTGCAATGGGACCCCACTCAGAAGTAGCACATAATAGGTCATGAAGGAAATCCCATCCTACGGAGACCTTCTTTTCTCATGTCACGCAGTTCTGGTTGTAATGAACGAGAGAGTAAAACATAAGTGGAAATATATAGATATACTTTGTGTATTTAGTCAAGCTATGAAATTCTCATCTGCTTTACGGATTATGGGCCTATTTACACTTTTTCATTCTAAATTACTTAAACTGTTGAATTACTCATCTAAACTAGATGAGGAGCCAAACTTCATCAATGGCACGCTTGTACTGTTTCAAAATGTTATTAATTACACTGGATATCAAATACTGAAAAGCAAAAAAATAAACTTTAACAAGCCAATTAAAAAAAAAAAGACCCAAGAATAACCTATGTTAATCACACAAAGAAAGAAACTCACATATTCTCACATATATAGTGGGAAAAGCTCAGGTTTGAAAAATGTCCATGTCTATTTCTTGTTCTAAACAATTTTAACAAAAAATTATTTTTGATGGCAACAGTAACACCATTTTCCAAAGAAAATAATCTAGGGCAACACTAATGCCAAAAGATATAACAAAATATTCTCATTTTTATTCAGGACACATTAACTTTTAGTCTGAGGCCATTTTTGGAAAATCAAAATCCCAAAACAACTAACGTAAATAAAATGACAATTAAATTCACATTAATCCTAAAGCGAGTGTGCACCAGAGGGAGATTTATTAACGTCACAGATGGAAATTTGACCTCATAAATACATTAAGCGGCCATTGAGAGTTAGGTCCATTTACAAAATTAGGAAGACATTAAGTGGCCAATTCATTTGGGTTTAGGGTATAGATTTCAGGGGGCTTTCTCTGCCCTTTATCAAACAGACATGGCTGAGTTAGCCTAACGACCCTGATGAAATACATTTGGGGAAAATTACTTCGAAAAAGCAGCATGACATATCAAAAAACAATAAAAAAAATGCTAGGAGAAAAATAACAGTGCTGGCTGTAGTTTTCAAATTCGTTTACATTTTTTTTTAAGAAATGGTGGATAGCAGTGTATTGTTTTTTGTTTTAATTTGCCCCAGTTTTGCTTTCACCTCTCACAAATATTACATTTGGAGCAGTAATATCTCTCTGTGGTGCTCAGATAAACGTGGCACTTTCCTGGTGCGTGTAAAAGATATGAAACAGGAAGGAAGAGCTTTTTAGTCATTTAAGTGAACGTTTACTCTGCTTCATCCAGTTTGTTGCTTTTGGCTGCTTCTATAAGCAAAACAAACTCTGATACAAAGGAGGTCACCCCTAAAATAGCTCAGTCCTGCTTTGGCTTTTTAGACATGCTGTGTGGCCGAGTGAGGGTCCACAGTCTTCATGAATACCCTCCGTGAAGGAAACCCTATTGAGCACCAGGCTTAACCTTCCCGTTTCACTCTAGTCACCAATATCCAAACTGAGGGTCGAGCAGCACAATGGGAATTTCACAGGGCCAGGGTTTGAATATGTGCTTTTAAATCTAAAGTGCTCCTTGGCAAGACGCACTATCCTCAGAAACATGAGCTCGGACAAAGTTTTCTTTGAACACAGAGTGTGAAGATCTACCACTTCCAGTCCCCTGACGGCTTCCACATGTGACATGGCAGAAGCTTGAGCTTTGCCAAAAATGGACCTCAGGCCCTACTGACAGACTAATGCATCTTTGCTGAATTCAAGTATTAATTTCTTTTAAAAAATGGACCCATTTCACTTTGATTATAGGAAAACAAACAGACAGGACATTGTGTTCCACAGAAAAAAGAAAGCCATAATGGATTGGAACGACATGAGTTTGAGTAAATGATGAACTATCACTTAAAATTGTGATTAGATATCCAAGAAACTGGATAATACCTTTCTTTGCCCTACTCTCATGGTTAAAAGCATCCCTTCATTAAACAGCTGATAGTTTAAGCATTTTAGATTAGCAGAGGTTAGCTAGCTACATCCACAAGTGGTCTGTTTCTGCAACAAAGGATAAAAGATCACAGGCAATCCACAAAAGTCTCCCTCTTTGGACCATGCCTCCTTCTGGGATAATCTTTGGACAAACAGAAGCCACCTTTGACTGGACAAGAATGTTATCGGGATACACTCTTCCCCCGGCACAGCAGAATTCCACAGTGAACGTATATCGACCACACACAGACCCCTCCGCACCTCCGACAACAGACCATCACTATCTACAGTCTTTCATCAGCCTACGGCTTGAGTGGTATTAAGAATTACTCCACAGTCACGGCTCACTTGATTAAGACAGATAGACCAGTGCAGGACACTTCATCTTCTGTCCAATGAAATATGTTAACTGCATCCTCATGTGCCTTTAGCACAATTAGCCTGAATTAGGCCTGTGCCTCATAGATCATTCCACTAAAACAAGCTTTCTTCTGCTATCCGTCCTGTTACATTTCAAATACAAAAAATATGACTTAATTCTCTAAGTAGAGCTACTGAACAAGACAACATTCCCTGTCAAGATCTATTAACATCGTCTAACTGAAGTAAGGTACACTTTTTCCTGTTTAAAGTCTCAGTCTGACTATCAGTGAGTAAAAAAAAGTGACATTACTAATGTTAGCAGATACTCCTTTCACTATATTTTATGATAAGCCACTTACTAACTGGTATAGAATTCAGACTGCATGCCCTGCCAAAAAGCTTTTTTTATGAACTTGACATACTGAAACGTAGTACGTCTTTTGATAGCATGCATGTCCTGGTAAAAAGGCTTTTTTTTCTTCTTTCTTTCATTCTTTTGTTTTTAACCATTGCACCATAATATTATTTCAGCCGACTTTTTCTAAATTG
>NW_015641038.1:412304-424545 GCF_001515625.1 Sinocyclocheilus rhinocerous | reverse complement strand
AGTGTCTGCAAATAGTAATCTATAGTTGTTTTATATCCATCAGGATAATTAAGTTGGACAGCGTTGCAAAATGAAGACGAGAATGGAAATGCCAAGAAAAGCAAGTGGGATTTGACCGACTGGAAGGAACTCTTTAGATCAGTTAGAATGCTGTGCATGTTGCAGCCATGACTTTTACTCAAAAACATCATTTTTATTATTTATTTATTTTTTAAAACAGACAGGGGCCACCCATTACATAACATTGAGTCATCACGTCTATTCAACCAAAACGAACAGAGCATGAAACAGGTTACACTATGGATCCAACTAGTTTACATTCAGTGTACATTATACTTGAGAAAATAGAAAGAAAGAAAGAAAGAAAGAAAGAAAGAAAGAAAGAAAGAAAAAGGAAGGAAGGAAGGATGAAAGGAAGGAAGAAAGAAAAAAAGAAAGAAAGGAAGGAGAAAGAAAGAAAGAAAGAAAAAGGAAGGAAGGAAGGATGAAAGGAAGAAAAAAAGAAAAAAAGAAAGAAAGGAAGGAAGAAAGAAAGAAAGAAAGAAAGAAAGAAAGAAAGAAAGAAAGAAAGAAAGAGAAAGAGAAAGAAAATTCATCATGTAATCCATCATATATGTTAAAAGTCCAGGTCGTGTTTTATGAAAATAAACAGAAAGATTCAAATAATTAATCTTAGACTACTCACCAAGATCACAATATTGATAAATAAGAACGTGTTTTGGATAGATATGGTTTGTTTGTCTAATGAAAGTGACAAAGTCAATGTTAGATTAGTTTTCCGTGCCAAGTACCCTTTGGTTGTTTCTGTAGGTGTTTCTTTTTGAGAAGCAATTATCATTAACTACTTGGTGACTGACCAGTATAGTATAACCATTATAACTGAAGTATAATTATAATTATAGCTAAATAAAAATTTAATTGCATAGTTATTTAAATGATCATAAGCATTTTACTTTTATACACTGTAGAAATGAATAAAATTACAAATGCATGCACCTAGCTAAACAAATGACATTTAAATAATATCTATATACACTGAGGTCCAAATGTCTGAGACCACTAATGAAAAATTCTTCTTTTTTTATCCTTTTCATGTCTTACTCATATAAATATTTAATATTCGTTTTAATAAAATAATTAAATGAAACCCTTGCCATATTTTTAGGTTGTTAGAATTTTGGACATTTAGTAAATATTATGTTTTAATCAAATAAAACAAAAAAAAATTGTGTGAAAATATTTTTTTCTGCCACATACATTTAATTCCCATCAACTTTGCAGGGAACAAGCTTATGCTTTTAGAAACCATTAGAAAGCCATGCTGATATCTGGCAGGACAGTTAAAGCTTAGCCCATAATAGGAGGATAGATCCTCCTCGCTCTTCCTTCAAGCACTGCCGGGGGTCTGCCTGACTTCCTGTCATTAAAGAGACAGCGCGCCCGGCTACCATCTGGGTGACTGACAACCCGGTATCAGCACGACGTGTGGAGTCCACCTGAACATCTGCAAAATCAGCCAGACGCTGCTCAAGCGAGACTCCCCTGCCGGGTGGTTACGTCGTGCAGTGCGAGTAGACAGCGGCTGAACAGAGCAATCTGTGTTGATGTAAATCACGTTTCTGACAGCTAAAGTGGCCAAGGTAATGCTTTTAATAAGACAGGTCTGTTATTGTAAAGCTCGTACTCTGCCTTGTTGCAAAACTCGTAGTGCAGTGACCATAAAACACGTCCTTACAATCTGGCATCTGAACATCAACCAAGAACGCAGTTCAGAAAAAAAAAAATATCTGAGAAGTTTCATTGCTGTCTAAACAGTTTTAGATGACAACCGAACAGCCGAAGTGCTCAGCGTCAAGAACAGTGCTGATCCCTGTCGGCTTTAGACTCGTAAACAGTTGTGACATGCACATCCAAGTATGTTTTCACACACCAAACTTTGCACTTCAGACTTTAAAAACACTGTTATCTCTCCTCTCCGCTGCTCTACTGACTCTATTGAAGAACAGCTGTGCATTCGCTCCTCTCAGCTTACGCAAACTACTACATAATTGTGTATACAGAAATTGCGATAATTGTGCGATCATCCATTGTGCAACTTAAAAAAACTCACCTTTTGTAACCAATGCGTATAGTTCTCCATGACGTGCTCCAGCTGCTGGATCTTCTGGTTGGAGAAGTCCTCTTCAGGTTGAGGTGCGTCCCGTTGAAGTGCGTTGGCATTGTACGGCGTGCCCGCTTTAAACTCTCGACAAGAGCCTCCATCACCCTCCGGAAGGATAAAAGTGTAGCTACACTGTTCGTGTTGGATCCGGTGATATTTCCGACCGCTGCTGCTGTTGGCTTTTGCCGTGGAGCTTCTGAGTCCTTCTTCTGCTCCTCTTCTTTGTTCAGCCCCTCCGCAGTCTGCTACCACCAGCAGCGCTGCCAGGGACAAGCAGCGACACACAAACCAACCCCACCACATGGCAGGAGCTGGAGGGGAGGGTGAGGTCACGAATATCAAAGTTCGTTTAAGGGGTGCTGTCGGTTCCTTTAGTCCAAAGTCAGGTGCAATCAGTATGAGCAGAGATGTACGGATGACCTGAGGCACGTGGTGATCACGTCCGGACTGGACTGTTGCCTGGAGGTCATTATTGATCCTGTCACCCGCTCACAATACACTTCCTGCCTTTATATCAAGTTGGTCTTCTGGGGAAAAACTGAAGTCTTGAGAAACTGTGGCTGGAAGTGCATGTGAAATGCAACTGTGCAGTTATGAGGAAAGCAAGACAGCGTCCATGAAGATGTAGTCTGGAGTGTTGTCAGACCTGCCCTGGTGCTCTCTCTCTATGTTTCCTCTGTGTATGACCGTGCAACTGAATGACTTTGCTCTGGGCTTCTAGCATGCTCTGAGCCTGCCCCTCGCAGTGACTGGAGAGGAATGCGTGTGCGTATGTGTGTGTGTGTGTGTGAGTGTGTGTGAGAGAGAGAGAGAGAGAGAGAGGGAGAGAGAGTGAAAAGGAAAGTGAAGCATAGCGGGACCCCAGCGAAGAGGATGTTCTCAGTGCTTGAGGATCATTTTACAAGCTTTCTGACCCTATGTTTGTGTAGTAATCCTGCCTCCAGAATACAGAACATTCAGTAACGTACTGTACACACACGGACACATCCACCTGATGACATTTCACTATATACTATACATTTTTTCACATAAAAGAAAGCAGAGTTCACACAAAAGTTAAAATTCTGGCATCATTTACTAATTCTCATGTCTCCATATATATCCATATGACCTTCTTCATGCTGTGGAACACAAAAAGAGATGTTCAGCAGAAAGTCCATGCTGCACTTAAATAAAAGTGATTGATGACCATGGCTGTCAAGGTATTTTGCGAGAATAAAACACCTGATTTTGATATAAATATATGAAATATCATATCATATCTCATATAAAAGTAATATATGGCCTAAAGAAGATTTGGAATACAGTGCATGAGTCTCATGGATTGTCTTTTATGGTACTTATATAGTAGTATTTATAACTTGAAATCATCCATGAAAATTTGCTAAACTTACATTTTGAGTTTTATCGAAAATAAAGTCAGATTTTCGATAGATACATAGATAGACAGACAGACAGACAGACAGACAGATCTGGGTGAACTATCTCTTTAAAACTCAATAAGAGTTTAAATGCTAGTCACCAAAGAAGAATATTAGTAACAGCTTTTTCAGCCTCCCCAAAAATGTGTGAAACAACACATGGAATGTGACATTGTGAAACTCTGCTCCTGTTAAAAACACAAGCCTGCAATTCACAGCATCTCCCTCTTGTTTTCATAAAAACAAAACTGAAATCCAGCACTTGCCTGATGGAGGAGCTGCATCATCAGAGGAGACAGCACTATGTTGGAACAGGCATCCTATTTACACTGACCTTGGACCAGCTTTCTCAACCCAGAATCCAACTAACTATTGTGAGATAAAAACAGTTGAAACCCAACAGCTGGCAGAATACTGCGCTTGGAGATCGGAGGTCAAAGGTCAAAGGTCAAGTTCCAATTAAAGACCCCCATGTTTTTTTTCACCCCCTACTACGGCAACTTGGCTGGCAGATAAAGACTGAACGGTTCTTAGTACACTGACTATGAGACAATGACTCAGTGCAGTAATCCTCATAACAGCCCTCCTCCTCGTGGTTTCTAACTTGGATGTAGGCGCTCCAAGATAACGAGCCCAGAATAACTCTGAGCAGTCTTAACTTTTAAAGCATGAGTAACATTTCTCTGAAATCTGACGCCACACCCCCATATCTAAAATATAGGCGTCTGTCTCAGCACCATATTAGTAGCTAAATATGTGAATTTCGGACTAGAGTGATAACTGTTAAAAAAATGATCAAACAATAAATTTAGATCAAATTTTCTCTGATAGGTTGAGGCCCAAAAATGGACCGCAGGTTTTTTGTTTTTTGAAAAACAATGCGAAATTAAATATTTAAGATGGGATAAATACATACAGTAAATACATACATATATACATACATGAGAGGAGAAAAAATGTCCTTTAGTTATTGACATCAGAAGCCATGTGTCTAAACAAATGAAAGTATTTTGGTATAAATTCATCTTTATTTGGTAGAAGCGAGATAAAATTAGGAAGATGCTTACATGTAAATGTAATATATAATATAATATATGCATATAATTGGGTCTTTGGCATTCATGGCAATATCAACATACTCAGTGTTTGACTGTAAGGGCATTTTTGTCACCACTTGCTGTCCTATTTCAAATCCTTTAAATTAAAATCACCACTGAATCAGAGCTTCTACATTCTGTTTACAGTGTAGTAGGTCAGAACTTCAAAGACCAACATAGTGAACACTATGTTATTTGGCATTTACTCAAGTTTTCGGGGAAATGCACAAACCGTGGATATTTACACGTCATAATTGATTTGTGTAATCTACACACCAAAGTCTTTGCTGGAATGTAAACACCGAACATGCTGTGAGAAAACAAACATCTTATTCATGCTGCCGGTTTTAACTGTCTAGACTCCCAACTTTTTCATCACAGACCACAGAGTACGATTATACTTATGACAAAAATACTGTATAAATAATATTGTTCTTTCAGCTTTTATTGCTGAAGATGTTTCAAATGGTAAAAGTCGTCTACGTATGTCCAAGAAAACAAATGAGTACTTGATGCAATGAAAGTGCAGTGTAGCAGTTTTACTAAATAATCTGTAGCTTGCAGACGACTCCAGCACAAAGGCATAAAGAAGCTGGTACAAAAAAAACCGCCAAAGATAACAATGGCAATTTGAACGTGATGAGCTCTTCATTGTATCAATTATTCTCCTGTGGGCTAGAGTCTGGCAAAACATTTACTCACAGGGGGCTTTTCTGTCAATGATGGAGCTGAACCAATGCCAGCGGACTTATTCATCCATTTCAATGGATAATTACCAAGCACTAATATGTCACACAGACGCATTCTTCTGACTTCAATGGACCGTTCATCCCATTCATAACCGAGGCCTCTCAGTTCATCGGTTCCCCAAGGGGGAAAACAGCCTCATTCAAATTTGTCACACTAAAGGCTCTCGACATCTCATTTGATAGCATATCAAGCCCATCGATCTCAACACATCCAATTGAAAGAGTCATTTCAATGGCTGGCGCAAATTTTGAATGTTTTGAAGTGACTATGCAACCATCTTCCTTCAAAAATCCAATGAAGTTCAAAGAAACACAAGTGGCTGTAAAAGTGCTTTAAGTGGATACACAGGGAAACGTATTGGACTGCTAAAAGGATAAAAGAAAAGACAGAAATAAAAGAGAAAGAGAAAAAGAGAGTGTATAGCACTCATGACATGTCCATGAGTCCATGAGAGAAAGACATGTTTAGTCTGCATTCTTGCACCTTAGTCTAATTCTTTAGGAAAGACGGTTTGATTGATTCTTTAAACAGCCCAGCGTGGCACATGCCGACCGGGATGATGTCATGAATTGAAGACTGTTGGAAGAATGACACCAGCAGCTATTAGGCTCAAACTCCTGCTGTGGACAGCTCATCTCAAACCGGTTCTCTTGGGCAAAACCAACAGAGCATACTGAGGTCTAGGTATGTCAAAGCAACCCTCTGTCTTTCTTACTGATGCTAAAGTTCATGTCAAGTTTAGGGAACGTGTACTCTTGTACCTGTCCTTCAAAGGTTATACAGCACATCTATGTTTATAGTCTTGATTACAGTGTACAGATGTGCTGAGGTCACACAGAGCCAGATGCAAGCAAAGGCATCACCAACTGTAGCATTCTTACTAAGTGCAATGATTTAACATGATAGTATTTTATTAAAGGGGTCATATGATGCGATTTCAATTTTTCCTTTCTCTTTGAAGTGTTACAAGCTCTTGGTGCATAACAAAATAATGTTCTTTTTAGCAGCATCATATGACCCCTTTAATGGAATCATGTCAGATTTTTTTTTTTTTTTCATTTTTGCCCAGTTGTAATTCAATTTTTATGAGCATTTTCTACCTTCTTAAAGGAAATAGGTTTTAGCTGCCCCTCATTCTTCAACGACAGCCTCTCTGCAAAGCTTCCATCCTATCATGATATTCATAAAATTATTCATGATATTCATTTACAATAAAGTTTCTGATCCATTAATGTACATATGTCTGCCATCAGAAAGTTGCAGAAATTTTTCTTCTCTTTCTTTTTTTTTTCATGATATAACCCCTTTAACAGATTAAATTCCCACTAAAAACATAATTTGCTTGACTTTCTCATAGTTGCAAACTCATAACTCATAAAACTTATAATGACTGCAGTACAAACTCAATGTTGTTTTAGAAATAAGTTATACTTGTTGGATTGTAAAAATGTTTCCATATTTATTCAGTCAATTAGACATAATTATTTAACTTTGTTTCCATTTATATACATCAAAATAATGTAATTACTACTCAATTTTACACAAATTTAAGATATTTAAAAAGTTATCTATAGCTGCAACAAAATAAAATGTTTTGCAAGTAACATTCATCTCACAACAATCTTTTCTGCCCTTTTTGATGGAAGGAGTTTCAAAGATTACTAAGTCATGACAATTTTTTCGTCCCCTGCATATCACGTCCAGAGCTCTGTACTCTCACCTTTGTCATAAAGAAAAAGCCATTCGATTTTGAATGATATGAGGGTGATTAAATACAGTCAGAATTTTTAGATATTTGGTGAACTGTCCAGTCAATGTACAGTAATTAGTAAAGTGGCATACAAATGTTTCTGAGTGAGCATAAAACTGCATCTACTCCATGTACTTCTGGGACTGCATGCCGTTGGCATAAGTGGGAATGCTAACAGGTAGTTTACTGACAATGTACAAACGAACGCTAAGACTAGGATTCCCATCTGTACTGCAGCAATAAAGCATGACATTTCCTCAAAACATACTTGTACAGGAGATCTGTCTTGTTGTGTGCTGCGTGTGTAGGCTTCATCCCAGGTGCTCGCTGATGTATGACGTCTGAGAAAATTGCACATTCAAAGCCAGAATGTTTAAGTTCTCAGCTCTGTTAGTGCTCATAATCGCTCTGATCAAGGCTGTTCTAAAACAAGTGCTTGCTGCTGTTGGTCTCTTAACTCTCCAGGCCACGGGAGGAGCTGCTCCTCATAAGAGTGTTTACAAAGAATCTGGAACCATACCTCATCTGACTCCCTCCCTTAGGTCAACATGCATTTCCCTTTCCTCAACAGAACCTGCACGCTACAGTGACATGGACTGGGAAAGAAAGAAGAGCGAAATGGAGGGAAAATAATAAAAACTTCTAGTGATGAATTTTCCACTAAAGTAAAGTAATTAGAGGAGAAGTGAAGGTCATACTGTCATTCTTACACTGCGATTTAAACTATTATTATACTACGGGGCTGTCGAATGCTTGAATCTGATTGGTTGACGAAGGTGTGCAATTATTTTCAGGGAAACGCACGGCTAAAGTTCCAGGCAGGTCTTGACCACATTACATATCCATATCACTTCGCCAAATGATTTCAGTTAAATAGTGAACAACAAAACAAAAACGACAACTTATTTCCATGTTTTTTTTGCCAGAAAATTACATTTTATTTTGTACGGAAAGCACATATTCTCTTCCTCGCGCTCTCTCTCTCCCTTACAAATGCACACACATACAGTAAAGGACACACTTGCTCACACGGAAACATACATGCGCACAAAAACGTGTTGTCAGCGCTGCTCTGACGTTTTTATCTGATTATCTATAGTTTAGCAACTTAAAAGCTACTTTTAAAAAGCTGCATTTTTGAAGCAGATGAACTTAAATTTTCGCTATTATTAGAAACGCTGCTGCTGAAATCTGTTAAGAGACGCACAGACTCAGGTAATGAATTAATCAATCTCTCTCTCTCTCTCTCTCAACGAAAGATACGTAGAAATAAATCCTACACACAAGAATGTTTTAAAGACAAAAACCTGACAAATGTCTTGAAATACAACATCTGAACAATGACTTGAGGTGTGGTAACTGTTAGTGGAATAATTGACTGTCCGTTGAATCATTAGAAAATAATGCACACCCACCCGAGGTGTATAATGGCCACTCCACTTCCACCGTTAATTATTCCTTACATATTGTAGTTTCAACAGGTAAAAACTGGTTCAATTTAATAAAAGTCAATTTGCAAGTGCTAATTTTGGAATCAGTAGAAAAGCAACATGTACAGTGGGTACGGAAAGTATTCAGACCCCCGGGTGCTGTGTGTACATTAATGAGGAAAAAAAATTAACTTAAATGATTTTAGCAAATGGCTGCAATATAACAAAGAGTGAAAAATTTAAGGGGGTCTGAATACTTTCCGTACCCACTGTAAATGTCCTCAAAGTCTAATTTGCTCTTAATGCTCTTAATTGCTCTTAAAAAAGTTCTGCTGCTGTAAAAAAGTGGTCACAATTTTAATGGTAAAAATGCTACAGTAAAAACCTGTTAGGTTAATGGTTAATTCCCTTACTTTATACAGTGAAAAACTATAATAGAACTAACCGGACAGTTTATGTAATTTTACAGAAAAGTACTGTTCAATGTACAACGTTTGGAAGAGAGAAAAAAAAAGGAAAAAGTCACAGTATAATTTACAGTGAAAAACATAAATGTCACCTGTCATTTGATGTTTTTTTTTTTTTTTTGCTTTTTATTGAAATAACGGTTTCTTCTGAGTTTTGTTGTTATCAGTTTTGTACTTCAGGGTTTTATGTTACATGAATATTATACAAAATTTAAAATGCAAATTTTGGAATATTAAATAATATTATTTCAGTTAATGAAAGGTGTGTGTTTTTTTACTGTAAATTTAAGGGCAATCTGTAAAACCTAAAATGTTGCTTTATGTTAAAGGTTTGCCAACCACAGCTGGTGTTTTTTCCCCCCATACATTTCAGTTTTTTTTTTTACTTTCACCTAAAGCTCTGGATTACAAACTGTAATAATACATTAATCTGAATCTAAAAAGCCAGAATCAGAAATCATCAGAAAACAGGGCTACTTTTCGAGTTTTTGCCAACTTATTAACAGTAAAACTAGAGATAAGACGGGATAAATGAGATGAACAGCATCAGGACAATACAGGCTGGATTCAAACCTGCATTTCCCACATGAGAACCAAGACTGAAAGTGTTTGGAACGTGTGCTAACCACTAAACTACAATGCCAACATTTTATTACAAATCAAGCCTGCAGTGATAGGTGGTGCCACCTGGTAAAACCATCTCGCCATCTCTCTTCCCACACTCCTGCAGTCACCATCAAGGAATTTTCACTGTGTACAGTAATTAAAGAAACATGCTGTACTGTCTTGTGTGGTTTGAGGCAGTTCCATGCATTGGCTTTCCCACCTTACCCGCTAATCAGAGCACTTAGATCTCATTGTATGATACTCTGCTGTTGGGGATGGAGATCTGTCCATTTCACCACCATGGTAATTTGATCCTCTGTGAGGACAGATGGGAGAGTAGCAGCACATTTAAGTAGCTCTGGACGACGGGTTGACACACATTTGTCTCCAAACTGAAGACCTTTTCTGTGGTTATCCTGGGTGGAATCAGCTGAGATCATAAGCAAATTTGAAGTCTTATGAATCCTGGCTCATCTTACTCAGCTAATTTCATGTTGGCTCACTTTTTTGCAATCGGTTTAGTTACTACTCCAAACATGATGCCATTTGTCAAGGTGGATTTTTCTGTGCCTGGATCACTGCTTGTCATCTTATACAAGGGTGGGTCATGACTTCATGCTGAAATGGTTTTATATACTTTTTCCTAGTACTTGAAAACTGCATGTACAACATTTTCAATATCAGATCAAACATGAGTGTGTGAGATCACACACGTGGTTGTTGAGAGCACAATGACTTCAGGTCACACATACTCAGTGGATATTACTCATGCAATATGAAACCCTAAACTGATACACTCATGCTGTTCACCATGATTGTGTGTTATTCAGAATTGAACTTAGAGTGAGTTTTAAATTCAATTACTGAACTTAATTTGAAGGTAGCAAACAGATTTTGAATTTAAGAGGAAAAAAGTAAATTCAATATAATAATTTTAATTCAATATACAGGTGCATCTCAATAAATTAGAATGTCGTGGAAAAGTTAATTTATTTCAGTAATTCAACTCAAATTGTGAAACTCGTGTATTAAATTAATTCAGTGCACACAGGCTGTAGTAGTTTAAGTCTTTGGTTCTTTTAATTGTGATGATGTTGGCTCACATTTAACAAAAACCCACCAACAAATTAGAATATGGTGACATGACAATCAGCTAATCAACTCAAAACACCTGCAAAGGTTTCCTGAGCCTTCAAAATGGTCTCTCAGTTTGGTTCACTAGGCTACACAATCATGGGGAAGACTGCTGATCTGACAGTTGTCCAGAAGACAATAATTGACACCCTTCACAAAGAGGGTAAGCCACAAACATTCATTGCCAAAGAAGCTGGCTGTTCACAGAGTGCTGTATCCAAGCATGTAAACAGAAAGTTGAGTGGAAGGAAAAAAAAGTGTGGAAGAAAAAGATGCACAACCAACCGAGAGAACCACAGCCATATGAAGATTGTCAAGCAAAATCGATTCAAGAATTTGAGTGAACTTCACAAGGAATGAACTGAGGCTGGGGTCAAGGCATCAAGAGCCACCACACACAGACGTGTCAAGGAATTTGGCTACAGTTGTCATATTCCTCTTGTTAAGCCACTCCTGAACCACAGACAAAGGAGAAGAAGAACTGGACTATTGCCCAGTGGTCCAAAGTCCTCTTTTCAGATGAGAGCAAGTTTTGTATTTCATTTGGAAACCAAGGTCCTAGAGTCTGGAGGAAGGGTGGAGAAGCTCATAGCCCAAGTTGCTTGAAGTCCAGTGTTAAGTTTCCACAGTCTGTGATGATTTGGGGTGCAATGTCATCTGCTGGTGTTGGTCCATTGTGTTTTTTGAAAACCAACATCACTGCACCCGTTTACCAAGAAATGTTGGAGCACTTCATGCTTCCTTCTGCTGACCAGCTTTTTGAAAATGATGATTTCCTTTTCCAGCAGGATTTGGCACCTGCCCACACTGCCAAAAGCACCAAAAGTTGGTTAAATGACCATGGTGTTGGTGTGCTTGACTGGCCAGCAAACTCACCAGACCTGAACCCCATAGAGAATCTATGGGGTATTGTCAAGAGGAAAATGAGAAACAAGAGACCAAAAAATGCAGATGAGCTGAAGGCCACTGTCAAAGAAACCTGGGCTTCCATACCACCCCAGCAGTGCCACAAACTGATCACCTCCACGCCACGCCGAATTGAGGCAGTAATTAAAGCAAAAAGAGCCCCTACCAAGTATTGAGTACATGTACAGTAAATGAACATACTTTCCAGAAGGCCAACAATTCACTAAAAATGTTTTTTTATTGGTCTTATGAAGTATTCTAATTTGTTGAGATAGTGAATTGGTGGGTTTTTGTTAAATGTGAACCAAAATCATCACAATTAAAAGAACCAAAGACTTAAACTACTTCAATCTGTGTGCATTGAATTTATTTAATAAACGAGTTTCACAATTTGAGTTGAATTACTAAAATAAATGAACTTTTCCACGACATTCTAATTTATTGAGATGCACCTGTATACTCATGATCATGTATTACATTTAGTCATTTAGCAGACGCTTTTATCCAAAGCGACTTACA
>NW_015641038.1:392028-412213 GCF_001515625.1 Sinocyclocheilus rhinocerous | reverse complement strand
TATATATATATAATTCAATATATGTAATAAATTATAATTTTGTTACTAATAAAATGCAATTATATATAAAATGATTGTAGTCTCACATTTAATCTTTTTTGCTCACATGTACGTCGCAGCTAACGTCTGCATGGAATGCAAGCCTACACCAGATCTACAGTCAAAGCGGACAACGTGCCCGCTCCACCATGGAAGTTTACATCTCCCGCCAAACGAATGCACGAACAGGGCTGAGCCCAAAACCTACAATGTGCTGGCTGAATATTACTTGGAACATCTGCATTGTCATGAGGACAAGCAGTGTGTTTTGTCAGAGCTTGGATAATGCACTGGGAAAACGAATGCTAAGGTCCTCTCATTCTACCAAGAACATAAATGTAATGCTCTTTTCCTCTCTCACATGAAAAATGGACATAAGGAGTCTGATAAAGCTAAGACAAGACCATTCCTGTCCCGTCCCTGTATCAGCGGGCCGTAAGTGCTTCATTAAGAATTACAGACCCCACAGAAGACGGGACAGAGTTTTGTCAGTTCTGTCAACATTATAATCCTTTAATGGTAAAGCTAGCCATTTGGATGGCCTAAAAAGTTCAAAAGATCAGCATTTACTTGAAATAGAAATCTTTTGTAAGATTATAAATGTGCTTACTGTAACTTCTGATCTATTTAATGCATCCTTGCTGACTAAAAATATGAATTTCTTTCAAAAAAAATATCTTACTAACCCCAATCGTTTGAATAATGTAAATTTACAAATCTTTGGTCCCTGTGTAGCAGTGTGTTTTTGCTGTGTATACAACGCATGCTTTTTTAACTACATATATAATTGGTCAAGTCATTCAGTCAAATTTGATTGTTGTAAATTGAGGTAATTATCTGGCGAGGTTTTGAAAACTATGAGGTTGGGTTTCACTGAAACAGGCACACAGAAAGGCTGTGTGTTCACCCAAACAATCATTATACTATAGAATATGAATGGAGCCAAATGAAAAATAGAGGAAAGTCAATCAACACATTCAAGTTATCCACTATAAAACAAGCTTTTAAGAGTCTCACCAACTCTAAAAATCATTAAGCAAGGATCATTTCAAACCTAAACGCCTGCACTGTCAGAGCTTGAAAACAGTCTAGACAAATGGCCTCCTAAGCCCTTAAGCTTGCATTACATCTTCATAAGATTTAAAGGTAAATATTTAGTTTTGAAAACCCTAACTGCGCCCTATCTGGAGAGCAGTATGAAAGCTACACAGCCTTTCATTTTCCACAGACACAAACAGTGTCTTGATAAAACATTTGTGACATTCATATCATTCATATTCCCCAAACTCAAAGGGCCACTTGATACCTTGTTACCTAACAAAAAGTGAGGCATTGTGGGAAGTGGGAACATGGCGATATGCCCAGGTCAGAGACTTCATTTAGTTTCTTACAACACCCTTTTCCCCCCATTTTCTTTGATTCCAAATAAGTGCAAAGGTCCCACATTTAGGTGTGACAAGATGGAATAAAGCAAAGCTCTAATGTGACTTCTATCTGATTGTAATAAGACAATAAGTCACAACTTGTCATCTTCAAATTCTATGCTCTGACATGCTTTTTGTAAAACACACATTATTGTTCAGTGTCAAATGATCTCAGATTGTTTTACAATAAAATATGTGGCTGAATTATGACAATATCAAAGTATCATTCTATAGCTAATATTTAATTGAACGGGAATTATTTCATTTGTTTCCAGATGTAAAGTCTGGTTCTTTGTGATATGTTTTTTTTTAACTCAGTACCCTGGAATGTCAAGCAAAAGTAAGTCATCACACAAATCACTTTCACACAGTCTCTCTGTATTTTGACATGCACTTGACACAGTAAGCTCTATTGTGCATACTTTCAGGAAACTAAGATGATTCAATTGTTTTGTTTTTGGTTTCATTATTACCCCACCCAGATATTGACCCTACTGATAGAATGACCGGGCTAAAGTTTGCATTAAAGGAATTTGTTTCATTTGCATGTTTTTGCCAATTGCAATTCACTTTGTTAGTGTCCACTGATTCCCACCAGAAGAAAACATGCACCCCCTTTACATGGCATTAACGTGTGTGTGAGTGTGATCAGACAGAGATACACACTTATCCACATAAAATGGAAAACACCACTTAGATAGGTTGCGTCATCCAAAGATTTTCCATTGTTTATGTATTTTTAAAAATAATTACAAAAACAAAGGGCTTTGTCCATTTGAAGTAAAAAAAAAAGGAGTCTGATGCCAATCCCCACTGTAAAGATGCTAATACAGATGTGAAGAAACAAGGTGGAAATTAACAAAAGTGTTCCCGAGAAATTAGAGCAAGACAGGATGAAAAGAAAATGTCAAGAACATGCAAAACACTGCTTAGTATACTAAACATAAAGAGTAAAGCAGGTTTGGAAATAAAAACACTCTTTTTTGGGCTCTCCCAAGAACCTTTCAGTAAACATTTCATAATATAACCAGTTTTGTCAGTTAGAAGAACAAATTTATTGATCAAATGGAAAGATTCCATAGAAGTTAAAGGTTCTTCATGGAACTATAGATGCCAATAAAGAACCCTTAAGTTTATGTGTGACATTAAAAATACCAAATTTGTAGAGCAATATTGCTTGCGTAGTCATATGCAGATACCAATCCCATCACTGAAAATACATGTTAATGCATTTCTAAACGGGGTTCTAGGAACCACCTGAAGCTCTCCATCTCTCTGACTTTTAACTCTTTAATCTATAGGTGAGTGATGCCTGCAGAGCATGGTGCTAGCAACACCAAGGTCATGGGTTTGATTTCTGATAAATGTATGCAATATAAGTCACTCTGGATAAATTATGTATTAAAAGTATCTAACTGTAAATAAAATCAAAGTGAATGTCCATGGTTCCATAGTGAAGATGGAATAGGAAACTACAAATGCTGGCATTCTGATAAACCTGAAATTTGCCCACATTATGAGTAAAAATAAGGAAATGTGCTGATAAGCACACAAATAAAAAGTTTCTTACGTGACATCCTCTAAAACTGTGAGTCTCTAAGTTCCTGAGATATCGAACATTGCATGTCATGGCCACCTGCTCCACATCACTGAGGTTTCAACTTTTATGTTCTGGAATCGAAACGGGACCGAAAAAAGCAAACCTTTCAAATACAATCCAACACAAAAGCCGTTAATCAAAAAGACATTTTATGAACAAGCAGCCATACATTATGCTTTGCATTATACAGCATTTTATTGCACTACAAGGCATTCTCAGGAAAAAAATCAGAGCCAAGAAAACACGCTTTGTTTCTGGTCAAAAGGTGAAATCCCCATAACAAATGCTATGACTAACATCAGTGGGAAAATAAATACATTTTTCAGTGAACGCTGCGTTGAGAGCTGGTTCATCCCTTGAGCCGTCTTCCTTTTTACTATAGACATTTATGGATCCTTGCAAACTTGATGTAGACGAATGATTAGGAAATTGTGCCCAAGTGAATTCTGAGCACCTCCGAACCACGTCGTGGGGCAGTTCCTCAGAATATGATGGCGATCTATTAAAAGAGTCATTGTGTCAGTGTTGGGGATGATTTTTATTGCTCAAACACAATAAGTTCAGATAGCTGACATCTCTTTGTGAATGTG
Source organism: Sinocyclocheilus rhinocerous (assembly GCF_001515625.1). NCBI lineage: Eukaryota > Metazoa > Chordata > Actinopteri > Cypriniformes > Cyprinidae > Sinocyclocheilus > Sinocyclocheilus rhinocerous. Next base: position 408,560 of record NW_015641038.1, on the reverse strand, counting down.
AGGCCTTTATAACACATTGGAGACTTAAAACCATTAACCGCAATGCAAAACATGCATTGCTTGACAGATCAACACGTCTTTTCTAGGAGGTTACGAATTTGTTTTATGACTTAAGCCATATCACACATCCAAAATATTAATGCTGCTAAAAGCCAGAGCTGCTTGATCCCCATTATAGCTTAGGGTTAGAACGAGCTATTTATTCTAGAGCAATGGTTTTTCAGAATTGTCATCTAACCAAAATTTCACTATTTCATTGCTACAAGATGATTAATTCCATAAATAAACTTGAATAATATAATAAAAGCTGTTAATAAAGAAAATGTCATTTATAGGTCTATTTTTGTTTTTAATTTGCCAATGACCAACAGTGGCCCAGGAACAACATATGGTTTGAGAACCACTTTTGTTTCTATTTTTTTTTTTTTGAAGAGACTAAAATCATCTAAAAACAACAACTGATTAAAACATTCGCATATGCTGGTGTGGCACTAGAAACTGTCACCCGTACATTGTTCAGCATATTTTTTACAAGACAGGTTGTAAATAAACTAATGTAGTAAAGTGTGTTGCCTCCAGGTTAAATGTCCATCTGTGGATACTCACAATATATGTTATATACTCTACAGTATGTATGCAAAGTCTTTTAGCCTGAAAAAATAAATACAATCAATATGCTGGGGAAAAAAGCACATGGTGCATAACCCTGTGACCTTGGGTCAGGCAATCAAACTGGCTTGTATTTGTTGATCTTAGTTTTCTGACAGTTTACCAAGAGAGCTTGTTAGCTTGTTAGCAAGAGAGCTTGTTAGAGAGAACATTTCCTAGTTTGCACAGATGGGTAACTATGTTACTTGGTTTTTTTTTTTTAAATTCAAATTGACAGGTTCTTAAAACTACCTGGAGCCCAAATGTTTACTTACAGTCTGACAAAAGGGAAGTCTTTTATTGCTTTAATTTGTGCCAAAACTAGTTATGACAGTGAGCACACATTAGTGAATAGCACAAAATGTATAAAATTTCACAAAGGTTTTTGAGAGAAAAAACTCCCAGGACAATCTTTTAAATAGAAAATGTCACATTAAAGGCAAAATATTTTTTTTATCTCAATAATATACCCATACCAACAAACCTGTCCCTAACCGTACCCGTATCCCACCTTAATAGCAGCAAAAGTGTTTTGCAATACAATATGAACACAATAAGTACATTGTACTTAATTTTTGATGTAAGTACATAGTAGTTAAGGCCACTTAATATAAAGTGGGGCCTAATATCCTAATGATGTTTGGCATAAAAGAGAAAGCAATAATTTTGACCCATACAATGTATTTTTGGCTATTGCTACAAATATACCCCAGCGACTTAAGACTGGTTTTGTGGTCCAGGGTCACATATTTGGATTTTAGAGACAGTACAGGACCTTGTTCTTTAGCACAGTTTTCTAATATTTTGAGAGTCTTGGTTTGAAATTCTACATTCTTTATGAATATGTTCTATTATTTTCTCTTTAGTAACTAATTGCACTGCGGAAAAAATGGTGTAGGATTTACGTTGAAACAATTTTCACTCCGAAATTGCTACTAATTTCACAAATAATTACAAAGAAATGGAAATGGCAAATAACATCTTGTATAAAATGTGAAATTAAGAAAACTGAAATAGTATTTTCTTGTAAAACATAAATAATCTATTTCCAAGTTCAAAAAAATATATATTTTTACAGTGTGTGAACTTTTTTTTATTCAACTTTTTACTTTTTAACCCATTTAGAAGATTTAGTAGTCTTGCCTAACCCTAACAAGGCTTTTTTTATTTGACACAATTAAGTTTGAGCAGCACAAATTAAAAACTATTTTCAAACATTTGTGTGCAATCTCAAATATTAGATATGCACCAATAAATGAATTTGCAAACAAAATCTACACTTTCGAATCAAGGGTCAAAGATTGCAATGAAAAAAAAGGAGGAGGAAAGTCTTTCAAACATCATTCATATTACATCCGCTCAAAACTAGAAACAGATCATATCCTGCAAGAGGAAATAGAATTCACATTTTCCAGAGAGAGATTTGGATCTGAGCACCAACATTTTAAATGCATCGATCTCTAACAGGAAAGAAAAGGATGATTGATAGAAACATTTTGGAGACCAATGAGGGAGATCATGGAGTGAGATGTTTTGACCCATTCTGAGCAGACTAAATGCCAAGAACTGGGTAAAGAACAGACAAGCAAAGGAAGTACAATCATAATTCCGATATTTCCGAACCTTTCTCAAAGCCGGCCAAAAGCAAAGTGTGTTACCAATATAGTCTAGATATGCTTTATCAATATTCCCCAGAAGCACTAATGTTGTATTTGCACAGTCCAACACTTTGTTTCCAATTGTTATGAAGTCAAGCTCAAACTTTCATTATTCACTTTAATTGTGAAGCTCACACGGGCCGTATCGCTTGCTGTATAATACACCAACCAAAAGTTTAAAAATGAGTTGAATTAAAATGTTTTTTATGGAAGTATCATATTAAGATAAACGTCAAACAGCCAGTTTATTGCAAGGGCAGATATGTCAAAATAATGTGTCTGTGGGTCAGAGGGAATCTTTCTCAAAATAACAGTGCACATTAAAAGGATGAGAGGTCACAACTACTGTTTCTTTCTGTTTATTATTTCGGTCATCATCAGTTTCGGAAACACAAGATGTCTTTGATGTGCGGGAAGCACTCGAGTCAGGCTGGAATCTGAAATATGCCAGACAAGACACTCTCTCTGTTTTTCTCACACAGCCACAGTGCACAGTCTGAGGGGGCCGATGGGTCGAGGTGGACACACTGTTGATGTAGGTTTGCTTTTGCTTTTGCTTGCCTTGACTCATGTCCAAATATATGTGCACACTGTCAGTGAGCAGGGACCAGCAATCGCTTTACGGGTCCATTAAATGTAATAAAAGAGAAAGTATCATGAGAAGAACAAGCGAAAAAATGTGATAAAGTGAGCCAACAACCTTGAACTCAGTTATGGTAGTGCTCACTATCGAGGTGACTGTTCCAGGGTTTCAGCGAGAGCCCCACTGAGCATATTCAGATTCATTTAATGTAAAGAAATCAGGTAATTGCTTACAAGTTATCATGTAGGAGAACATCATGTATCTCTCTTGAAAGATCTAAATTGATTTTAAAGGGACAGTTCACCTAAAAAAAAATCTGAATTCTGGCATCATTTACAAATCCTCCTGTTGTTCAAAACCGGAAATACTTACTTTCTTCAATCAAACACAAAAGGAGATGTTTAGCATAAAGTTTATGCTGCTATTTTTCCATACAATAAAAGTGAAGGGCTAGGTTCTGTTTATTCATAAAGGTTCTATTTTATTCTATTATAATCCTATTCTAAGTCTTGCAAAGCCATAAAACAGCTTTGTGAGAAAGAGACTAAAATGTAAGTTTATAAACCTTTTGTTGAATTTGAATGTGCATGTTCCTGATCTCATTAGTATTCACAGATATTCATAAGTAAAATTTGCACTTAATGCATTTTTATACATTTGGATATATACATACAACATGGACATACTGACAGCATCTAAAATAAAAGTATTTATGTAGTCATAGATTTAGAAATGTAATCGAACTATAAAAAAAGCAAAAATATAAATAAAATGAGTAATGATCAAATGACAGAACTGGTTAATTTTAATATTTTATATAGCAGCAGAAATAACACAGAACAAAATAAAACCATTATATGGGAATATGTTAAATAGTTGTGATGATGGCATTGAACATACATTGAACATAACACATTCATTACATACATTCAATTAATCTGATTAAACAAAAATAAATCTATCAAATCCATGCATTCAGCATTCTATAAACCTAAAACAATTCATAACCATTTGCACTTAAACTCTAAACTTGTTAATACATTAAAACTGTTTGTTGAAGATGCTGTCAATATGTTTATAAATGTACTTTCCAGTCTCTATGCAAAAACAAAAATGCATGTGTGTGACAACTTCATTTTACTAATGAAATCACATCATATATTCAGGTGTCACACTGCAGCTGGTTTCAAGACAAATCTGGCAACACTGTAGTAAGTAAAGAGGAAAGACAGTCATACATGTTTGGAACAGCATGAGAATGAGTATAGGAAGACAATTTTCATTTTTGGATGAACTATCCCTTTAACAGAAATCTAAGCTATCTTGTTGGGCCAGATTTCTTCTCTTTAAGCACCTTCATATGCTCTTTAAACCTTGCCAGGAAAGCTATCAACACAAGGTGTTTATCCCACAGAGATGAGTTGGGACCAAGCCAAGCTTGTTTGTCACTGCCACTTTGTCACTTTGAGCAAAGTCACACAACTGTGTTGCTCATTAGCACAGACCAAAGTTTAGAGACACACCTGACCAACCCGTCACATACTACAGTCTTCATGGGAACACCGAGAGGAGCTGTCAACTGGAACAGCTAGTGCATACGGGCCGACCTTCCACAGCTATGGCCAAGCAGAGAGACATCACATAGCATGATGAATCACTGCTTCTCTGGCATACGCTGTGAAGGGCTTTTGATTACAGCAATAAAGTGCTCTCTGGAGAATTACAGCACTAAATTGCCATAAATCCGAAGGGAACATACTGTCAGCGATGGCTAAAATTGGTTCTAATGATTCCCTGACTTGCTGTGTACCTTCGATGGCAAACTAGTCCAGGAAGGAAAAGGGAGCACAGATGCCATGTTGGTATATCAACAGAAGGAAACTGTTTACAACACCCTTGACTTCCATGAGATCATTCATGATATACCCTTAAGGCAAAAATATTTAAATTTTAAAAAAAAATTAAAAGGGAACAAAGACAAAATTCCCACTTGAAGGCTACAGGAAATCTTTGCATGGATAAGATTCATTGCTATATTCAATGCCAGGATCAGTTAAACACATTCTGGGACATTTACTGTATAATCAACCACAATCAAACTCTCCCTAGTGGTTATAGAGGCATTCACATCAACAACCTCTAATAAAAAATATTCGACTATGAATATGGTGGGGTTACAAAAGCCTGAGACTGGACTGAAAACATGGAATTTAAAACACCATTTAAAAAAGAAATTATATGACATAAAATGAAGAAAATAAACCTTTATTAATTACATTTTCCTCAGTGGCCTCAGACTTGACCTCACTATATGTAAGGGTAAGTGACAAATATTTGTGCACCAATGTCTGTCATGTGAGGATGTGTGCCTATATGTCTTTCTTTATATGTTAGCTTGAAGTCATTTGACCTTTTTAAATTTATGACAGTATAGGCTTCACGCACAACCATAGACTCACAGGCATTTCCTGACCAGCACTAGCAGATATCTATAGACATACTGCTCCGCTTATAGCTGAAGTCGAACCTGTAAATCAGCTTCAACAGAACTAAACAGCACTAGTTTAAAATTTCAGATGTGAAAACATGCAAGTTTAAATAAAAACTAACCCTAACTGCAATGTTATATCATGTGGTTTTAATTAACCTAAAACATAAAAATATGTAACAAATGTGTTTTGTATCCAGTTGTCATCACTCTGTTGCTATGAGTTGAAGGGCAGATAAATGCCACAGACAGTAATACATTATGAGAGTAATGGGCCTTTGGTCTATTAATAGAGCTATGAAAGGTTTGGCATCAATAGTGTCAGTGTATACAGTTCATCAGCCCATTTTCATCTTTTTATGTCAAACAACTGTGCATTACAGCAGAGTGCACTTTTGCTTGTCTAATGATCAAGACTGCATGGGGTTAAATCAGAGATGATGGTTGAAAAGCAGGGGTTGCTGGGAGCCCATGTTTATCTGCTCTTTTGTGTCGGGGTCATGAGGCCTTATGGATGCTCACCCAGTTGGCAGTGAACCCTAGCTGTAATTCCCAGCATCCAGTGTGCCTCCTCCATTCAAACAAGACCTGGAATGGGGAAAAAAAGCTCTAAATGGCCGTTGGGAGTCGTGCACTGCTCCGAATTTAGATGACTCAAACAAAAGCCTGGATTCACATAAGCAAATTCCTATTAGAGTTTGGTTTGTCATAACAATGTGCGTGCGGAGTGCCACTAGAACTTGATTTATAAAGATTTGTGGGTTTTATTTAGCATATTCTTCTGGACAGTATCAAAACAAATATATAATTAAAAACATTTTTCATTGCTTGCCTCGGTATATGAATGCAAAAGAAAAATGAAGATTCATTTGTTGATAGTCTGGCAAACTGTCATTTGTGTCAGTCATTAATCACTAAAGTACTGATAAGACAGGATGGAGTGCATTTTTACTTTGATCTGTGCATTTTATCATACTAAGTGTCCAATATCAGGTTTCCTTCCAATCATTCTCAAAGAAATCTGAATCTGGAACGAAATATCTTGGACCAAGCAGCCAGTGCTGCGAGCACATTTGCAGATCATAACGTTTATGATAAAATAACTGCAAGGGTATTAATTCACTTTTTCTAATCATATGAACCAGGCATTCATTTATCAAAACAAATCCCACTAAGAAGTTGGCTTTTATTTTTACTTTTAACTGTTGGACTTGTCCTTTGTCTGAAGTCATGGCTCATATATGGCAACCGGGGTCCAAATTTTGGAATACTGAGAACAAAAATTTGACTATCAAATCATGCCAATATGCAAACTAAGCAATATGATAGTTAGAAAAAACGACCATACATTTTTTCCAGGTTTCCAGAATGTTTTTCATATTGGTTAAACCTTAAAAGCTATTAAATCAAACAACAACATGCAAAACATTTTAGCATTTGATTGCAAGCCAAAAAGGTTTACATTCGTTATTATATGATGCATCAGGATCAATGAACCTTTTTTCAAAGCATAAATTAATGTTGATCTATAAATATACTATTATTGACTGTTAATGCTCATAATAACAGATAACTAATGTTACATTTTAACGACTTTTTTATATAGCGCTTCATGCAATACAGATTGTTTCAAAAGAGTAATAAACAGGTAAAAACTGTCAGGGTTGAAAAACAATAGATGGTTAGAAGTTCAATTTTAAATATAAACAGCTCTACAGAAGACAATATCATTATTCAGCTTAACTCAATTCCTTTGCGTTCTCATACAATCTTTCTGCTCCTATTTCTGCTTTTTAAAACTAAATTTGTGTAGAAATTAACATTAACCAAAATGTATAAATATGGTTAAAGTATTATTCTTTGTTAGTTCAAGTTAGCTATCACATTAATTAAATAAGGTCCTGGTAACATTAAAGAGTTTACTCAATACTTAACAGAATGAGCGTGCAATTATTTGAATAATCAAATACAATAAAACAATAGACTATAAAGATTGTAATATAAATATATCACAGGATTTTAAAATATACAAAGGCTATTTTTGCAAACTCAGTATTACATAATTCATTGAGAGCTGGGGAGATTGATTTGATTGTCGTTTGCAATGCAAGTGGAGGGATCCACAAACAATTTGGTGGCATGAAAGAGTTAAAAAAAAAACGATAAAATCACATATAGGACTGGATAAGAACTTCAAATCAAATGCTTAGATTTTGCATGCACTAGATAATATTATTCAGCTCACTTTAGAGAAAATAAAAGCCTTGAATAACATCAAGGGCAAGACTGAGAGAGAGAAACAGACTCAAAGAGGCCGATAAGATAAATCAAAAATAGGTTTACAGTATGTGGATAGAGATACCAGTAAAACATGCACTTTACCAGTAAAACATCCCCTTTAAAGACTGGATGTGCCGGTAAAACAACATGCCTATCCTTCCAATATAATTCCAATATTGACATATCACTCTTGTAATTGTGAGTGTCACAAAGTAGCATTAAAGCATGTCAACATATTCTGTTACACCAAATACACAAAATAATGATCTTTAAAAAAGCATCATATGACCCCTTTAAAATACAATCAAACTTGAGCAATTATCATGTACCTGGTCTTACAAATATGCCAATCAACATTGAGACCGTCTTCAGGGACTTTCCTTACCAAATCAGATGACAGTGAGCGCTCTTTTGTCCTCTAACCAGCAGTGATGGCATCTGCTCAGAATCTGTATTTTCATTCCAGCTGTGAATGGAGGCTTTGTGTGGTTTGGGGGAAACCTGTTCTCTGGGAAGTGTCAGAAGGGTAGTACTTACATTGTTATCTGAAGATAGAGGCCAGAAATGGTTTCCAGACTCCTGCAGTTCTTTAGCAGAAACACTGGACTGATCTGCAGGCACGTGTAGTGCTCGAGAAGTTTATATATTAATAAAGACTTTATAATTGTTAGGCATTATGTCGAACTGTAGGCTCAAATAGAAATTAAACTTATATTGGCATGTTCATGCCAGCCAAGTTCATTCCATTAAACGCTTGCTTGAAGCTAACCTGGTTCAGAATATCGCTCTAACAGAGTAGGGCTCAGATTGCCAGCATATGTTAGCAGCCCTGGAACTTGTTCAGTTCTTTTAACCTTTACCTTAGGTGCACAATTGCTCTCAGAGCACTTAGTTGAGCAAGCAAATACTTTCCCTCCAGTTTGGGACAAATGAAGCTGAGATCAGAAGATCAGAAGCTCTTTCTTACATATCTTCAAGTACAGTGCATTAGATATAATAGGCATTTTTTATTGAAAACACATCAGACAAAAAAAAAAAACAATCTCCTGAGATTTTGTTTAATGAAATTAATAAAAATGCATACTACCATTCAAACATTTATTTAAAAAAATACATAATAAAAATTTTTTAAATGCTTTTATAAAGCAAGGACATTAAATTGATCATAAGTGACAGCAAAGACTTACATAATATTTCACAAACATAAAAAAAAAACCTTTACCAATCCCAAACCCTTGAAAGGTACTGCATATAAACATATAAATTTGTTTGAGACAAACCAAGCAGTCTGTGCACTTCTCCAACAAGAAACTAGTGTTAGGCTTATATGTAAACTGTGCTAGACTGTTTTTGTTTGGTTTGGTTTAGTTTTCTTTTTAGGTGTAGCATACTAAACTTTTTAAAACAAATCGACTGGTCCTAAACTCTCAGAAACAGTTGCAGTAGCCAAAAAAACAACAACATTAAAATAAACAGTTGTATATAACTTTTCACAAACAAAAGTGAAAATGACGTCTATGAATGGTCCCTACAGACTGCTTGGAAGTTCTTCTACTAGTCCCAGGAAGAAGCTTGAAATGGTTTTCACAGAATTTCTTCAGCCGAGACCCCTAGGGACCCTCTAATAGCACTTCTTCAAAACATTCAAAGACATTTTTCATCACTGTCCAATTAAAACAAAAAAAAACTTGACCTTCAAAAGTGAATTTCTAGCTGAACAAGCTTGTTCTTCATTCTTGTGTAGCCACAGAGTGTGCTCGTCTCTCCTTGACTAATGTGCAGCTGATAGCAGGTTCATAGGTTCGCTGTGCACAGGCACGGCTCGCACTTGAGCCTGATGAGCCCTATTTATGTGGTAGCACATGTAAAGAATGCCACAGCGTACCATGATACATGGTACAAAGCTAGCAGAGTAACCTTTCTGTTAGTTCCCTTATTAACCCATGAATTATGGGATATTGCCCTTATCTGACAGCTGTAACTGAAATAAATGTTTGTTTTGCTTCATCTGTGAAACCCAATGGCTTGTAATTTGACTGCTCATTGTTGATTTTATGATCTAACTGAATTATTTAAGACAAAATGATGCATTTTTTGAAGATTTCATGTCCTTGTTATCTGGCGTGTCAAGGAAGTGTCAGATCTGAAACCAACAGCAGACACCACAGGTTTGAATTAGAGCTGAGAATGCAAAACACTCCAGTCTAGACTTACAGTGATGGAATGTCTCTTGACTCACACACACTGCCTCTGCAAACACACACATACACAGACAGAAAAAGTGAGCAAACAGCGAGCTGACGCTGTGATGAATTCTGGGATTTCATGCTTATTCACTTTTACTCCGAATGTCTGTCTTCAACTAACGAATCGCCACAGAATACAGCCCAGGCGAGATCGTTTTATGGACCAGAGTCAAGATGTCTTTCCTACATTAAGAAAAAAACCTCGGCAGTCAACATTTAAGGCTTTGACACTAATTCTTGCTCAACTGCAGAGAAATTTTAAATCCCTCAGAGAAACGTTAAAAACCTGAAACTCATAACTCCAAGCTTCAAATAACCTGAAATCATGGCCTTTGCTATCTCAGTCATACAGGATCTTCACGACCACAAATGAGCTCGAATATCGATGCACCAGCGCCACGGACGTGAAACTGACTCTGATTAAAGACTCTTGAGATTAGGGATTAAGGCTATGTGTTTTGGGCCTGACGTAATGGGCCAGACGAACTTCTTTATCAGTCCTGCGGTGTCCAGCATGCTAGCGTTACTCATCTTGAGGGGTAATTTAAACCTGCCGCTTTGAAAGCCCATTCATCAGAGAGGCACGCAAACAGTCCGGAGCAGGGCCAGATAGGGGGCCTGCATGTTAAAAGCACTTTTCGACTCCCTCAAATGCCACCAGATCGTTCTGTAAATAGTTAAATTATGCAAATGGAAGGGGTATCTAATCTCGCAGGAGTGACCATGCAGAAGTGCCGTGATGGCATGATCAAAGTTTGAGAGTGTATTCCTCTCTTCTTTAGAGAGAGACTGGCTAAAGAAGGCAGATAGCCTCCTCAGACCCCCCTAGGAGAACAATCAATCAGCCGCTGTTTTATCTGGGCCGAGGTGACGGTGAAGATGAGCAAACTTATTAAGGCAGCCAAACCTTAAAGGGGTCATGAACTGAGAAATCAAATTTCCCTTGATCTTTTGACATATAACAGGTCCATGTACTATAAAAACATCCTGTAAGTTTCAAAACTCAAAACTTTCTTGTTAGTTTAAAAACGGCTTTTATTGAAACCAAGCTCAGAAAACGACTCGTTTTGGAATGTGACACTTTATGATGTAATAGTGAGGCTAAGCACCGCCTCTGCAGGATTGTGTCAATCCGTGCCGCATTCAGTGTAGACATAATCGCAGATTATAATGGCTTCTGTCGTCTATAGTCGCGTTGCGCCGCTCGCATCCGGTGTAAACACTAAAAATGTAAAATTAGCAAAGAGCTCCAGATCGTGTCAGTGAAACACTGTTTGTTTGTTTGTTTGCTTTACTTTGCTACCGATTCATTTTTAAACAAGACAGTATGATGCAGGCTTTTCAGAGAGACTGAAAGTAAACAATGATGCAGCGCTGAGTCTGACTAGAGTGGATCCAACAGTAATGTCGCAACACATAAGTGTGAGTAAACATGCTTTTACCACTATTTCATTGTCTGTTCCAGACCGTTTGATATATATATACTGAGTATTTATACGTTTTTAACCCAAATGACCCATGTTGTTTTCAGAGTATGCCACAGCAGCATCCATCTGTTATTTTAATAAGCGAAACTGTTAGCCAATCATAGCAGTGGGCGTTTACTTGCGAGTCTTGAATGAGCCCTGCCTATAAAAACTGTAGAGTTTGTAGAGAGGTTCAAAAACAGGATAGAAAATAGCCTATTACTTCTAAATTATGATGTTTTTTTAATGTAAAATCACACTAACATTATAAGTGAACCTCACAGAACATTATAAAATAATACAAAATTAAGTTCATGACCCCTTTAAGTGTAAGAAAAAGAGATTCAGAAATCCTTATAACTTTGAGTAGTCAAGACTAAACTCAGCCCAATATCAGGCTTTCTAAGATCCAGACCAAGACCAGCTAAGCAAACAAGACTTTGTAATATATAGTGATAATATTCAGAGGGGGAAAAACACAAAGAAGGAGAAGCAGAAGAATAAGAAGCAGCAGTAGAAGAAGAAGAAGAAGAGGAGGAGGAAGAGAAGAGCAATGTTGGCCCATTTGTATCCATTTCCAACACATATTTGACCTGTTTCTGAAACTTTCACTCATCCAAGGTTTTAAAGTTCTACCAATGCAGACCTGCTAAGACCCAGACTAGATCTTGAGGTCCAAATTAAGACCAAGCTCTAACCCCAATTTAAAGACCTGTTAGCCCCAAAACCAAGTTGGCAGTATCACAAAGATTTCTTTTTAATATTCCATGTTGCCTCTCAATTAATATGAGGTAATAAAATTGCATGTTCAATAGCAATTAATGTAGCAAAATGCTTTTCAAAATGGTTTAGATGTAGTTTAGAATGTCACACTGCAGGGCATCAACTTAATAAAATACCTGTCAAATACCTGACTGCAGAAAATACAAGTATACAAGTACAAGTAAACACTTTTTCTTAATCCTCACAAAGATAATGTCTTACTCTAATTTATCATTATAGACCACTGTTGTATGAGTAACTGTAACAAACAATTAATTTGTTCACTAAAGACAGGTACATTTTCCCCCAGAGATCCTCCCTAATTTCCACCTCAATTTCGACACCTTTGTAAGGGGAGAAAAGCGATTCAATCCCACACAAGCGTACTGACAGTTCTCTTTCTGCTGTCTCTGTCTTCACTAACCTGCATTACAGACAAATCCCTCAACCCTCCTGCTCTCTCTATGAAGAGGTAATGGATTGCAGCATTGGGAATAGTTGAAGGATAAAACGGAATAGACTGGGACAAGGTTCTGACATGTACTTGGGAAAAGGGTTTCAACAGGTCAGAACAGAAGCAGACTTTGAGCAAAATGTTATGTTAGAGAGAACATTTAAAGTTATTTCTTGTAATTTGCTTTGTAACTGGTTAAAACTGCAAATATAATTTGTCAAAAAAGATTATAACTATTTAAAAATAATTTATTATTTTACCATATTAAAATATTTTTTTAATAGATTGTAAACATAAAAAATAATCAATTTGATGTAAATATACGAGTTAAACTTGATACACAAGTGCCCTCTACTGCTAAAAGAAGAAACCACATTATCTGTACTTCATCAACAGCTTTTGTTTTTACCACTTGTTTCATATTGTGAAAACAAAACAATGCCATATGGCACCATGATCGCATTAAAGCACGCTCTAGTGGCAAGATCAAATCAGAAAACTAAACCTATCGCATCTGAGAGCTAATGACAACAGTGGAGTCGGGATGCTATGTTTGTGTTGTAAAGATGAGCTATGTGTGGCTCTTAAGGGCCCTAAATCCTGGGGGAATACGAATGCAGACGTCCTGTCTGCTGGGGAAGTTTGCTGTCAGTCAGAACCAGGAGACTGACGGTCGGGGCCTGAAACCCAAAGGGGGTGTGAAAGTGTGGGGGTACACTGAGCCCAGTTTGAAAGAGCTATTTCACAAGCACATTTGAACCTAATCTTTCTCTCCTTTACTTCCGAAAGGATGTGAATCATATGAAAGTATAAAAACTACGAGCCATATCCAATGAACTGGCACAACTAAATTATCTTTTGAATATTTCAAGTGACTTAATGTATTTTCTCTATAGAAACCCACAGCCTAAAAAAGAAATAAACTCAAATAATCTATCAACATTTGATGGGATCAACTCCAACAGCTCCCAGCTTCAGTCTCTATGGCTTTAGAGCTATTATGGCTCTGTTTGAGTCACCTCTTAATGCTATTAAAACGTTTTCTCTTTTTCTGAGTCACAGATGTCTGGATTTATTTTTTATTTTATTTTATTTTTTAACTGGGGTTTGGATGTTTTAGAGCAGCGTTTCTCAACTGGTTGTGCTTATTACGGTTTATATTTTATTATATTTATTTTTTAACTTTATTCATAAAAGAGGTATATTATTTTGATTTATTATTTTAATATTAACAACAATATATATATATACACAGGTGCATCTCAATAAATTAGAATGTCATGGAAAAGTTCATTTATTTCAGTAATTCAACTCAAATTGTGAAACTCGTGTATTAAATAAATTCAATGCACACAGACTGAAGTAGTTTAAGTCTTTGGTTCTTTTAATTGTGATGATTTTGGCTCACATTTAACAAAAACCCACCAATTCACTATCTCAACAAATTAGAATATGGTGACATGCCAATCAGCTAATCAACTCAAAACACCTACAAAGGTTTCCTGAGCCTTCAAAATGGTCTCAGTTTGGTTCACTAGGCTACACAATAATGAGGAAGACTGCTCATCTGACAGTTGTCCAGAAGACAATCATTGACACCCTTCACAAGGAGGGTAAGCCACAAACATTCATTGTCAAAGAAGCTGGCTGTTCACAGAGTGCTGTATCCAAGTATGTTAACAGAAAGTTGAGTGGAAGGAAAAAGATGCACAACCAACCGAGAGAACTGCAGCCTTATGAGGATTGTCAAGCAAAATCGATTCAAGAATTTGAGTGAACTTCACAAGGAATGGACTGAGGCTGGGGTCAAGGCATCAAGAGCCACCACACACAGACGTGTCAAGGAATTTGGCTACAGTTGTCGTATTCCTCTTGTTAAGCCACTCCTGAACCACAGACAACGTCAGAGGCGTCTTACCTGGGCTAAGGAGAAGAAGAACTGGACTGTTGCCCAGTGGTCCAAAGTCCTTTTTTCAGATGAGAGCAAGTTTTGTATTTCATTTGGAAACCAAGGTCCTAGAGTCTGGAGGAAGGGTGGAGAAGCTCATAGCCCAAGTTGCTTGAAGTCCAGTGTTAAGTTTCCACAGTCTGTGATGATTTGGGGTGCAATGTCATCTGCTGGTGTTGGTCCATTGTGTTTTTTGAAAACCAACGTCACTGCACCCGTTTACCAAGAAATTTTGGAGCACTTCATGCTTCCTTCTGCTGATCAGCTTTTTGAAGATGCTGATTTCATTTTCCAGCAGGATTTGGCACCTGCTCACACTGCCAAAAGCACCAAAAGTTGGTTAAATGACCATGGTGTTGGTGTGCTTGACTGGCCAGCAAACTCACCAGACCTGAACCCCATAGAGAATCTATGGGGTATTGTCAAGAGGAAAATGAGAAACAAGAGACCAAAAAATGCAGATGAGCTGAAGGCCACTGTCAAAGAAACCTGGGCTTCCATACCACCTCAGTAGTGCCACAAACTGATCACCTCCATGCTACGCCGAATTGAGGCAGTAATTAAAGCAGAAGGAGACCCTACCAAGTTATTGAGTACATGTACAGTAAATGAACATATTTTCCAGAAGGCCAACAATTCACTAGAAATGTTTTTTTTATTGGTCTTATGGAGTATTCTAATTTGTTGAGATAGTGAGTTGGTGGGTTTTTGTTAAATGTGAGCCAAAATCATCACAATTAAAAGAACCAAAGACTTTACTTACTTCAGTCTGTGTGCATTGAATTTATTTAATACACGAGTTTCACAATGTGAGTTGAATTACTGAAATAAATGAACTTTTCCACGACATTCTAATTTATTGAGATGCACCTGTATATATATAAAGAGAGAGAGAGAGAGAGAGAATTTTATAAATATTAACAAGTTTATAACTTATAACAATGTATTTATAAAATATGTTCTAACTATAAATTGTTATAAAAATACATAAAATAGTTTTATTTTTATAACTATTTATAATAAAATATAAAAATTATTTTATAACAAAAAACATAATATCAATCTATAAAATTATATGCAATATTTTAAATGTAATAGCTTGATTATTTTAAATATGTATTTAATGCTTTTATATTTAATATATTTAAAGGTTTTTAAATATTTCTAAAATAACTTTTTTAATTGAATCGTGACCCACCAATTGAGAACCACTGCTTGCAGAAATCAGTACTGGGTATTAACCAGCAGATGGCATCATTACCAAAGACAAATTGTGACGATGGTTCCCAAACTGCTCCATATTTTTCTCTTTGTGGTGACTGGGACAAATACCTGGCAAACTATCAGTGCAGCTCCTTTATTAGCATAATTGAGTGAGAACACATGGGTACTAGCTATTCAAATGCAAACAATTAAAAAAGCATCAGCCCATTTTAAAAAAAATAAAAATGACTTGTTCTATCTTTTAAAAGCTTTGAGTGGGAGGAAAGAGGCATTATAGTGCTTGATCATAGTAGAGACGAGGTTTGCTTCGGGCAGTGCGTTTATGACGATGTGTATATGTGGGCGAGCACATAATTGGAAGTGTGTGATCTTGTATTATGTTCCTGTAGCACACAGACCCTAAAGAACCACTTAAACAAATCTCTAATATGCTTAACAGCACCACACATGCAGCATGCTCTCTGTCAGGGTATATACAGTGGTGTATAAAGTACCTGAAAGCCATACTCAAGTAAAAGTACAGATATCTTACCAGAAAATGACTTTGGTAGAAGTTGAAGTCACCGTTTAGAATATTACTTGAGTAAAAGTCTTAAAGTATGTGAGATTGATTGTACTTAAGTACGAAAAGTATTTTTTAAATCTTAAACGTACTTAAGTATTGAAAGCAAAAGTACAAGTAAATGCAAAATGGAAAAGAAGCAAACAAATAATAAACGGATATATAATAAATATATATAAAATGTTCATACACAGCTTGAGTAGCAAGATTGTG
>NW_015641038.1:367729-390215 GCF_001515625.1 Sinocyclocheilus rhinocerous | reverse complement strand
AATATCCTTCGGGGAAATGTATCGGAGTAAAAGTATACATTTTAATTAGGAAATGTTTTAATTAGGAAATGTAGTGGAGTAAAAGTAAAAGTTGGCAGAAATATAAAAACTCAAGTAAAGTACAGATACTCCCAAAAAATGCTTAAGTACTGTAACGAAGTATTATTACTTCGTTACAATTCACCACTGGGTATATACAACGTTGAGTGTATGTTTCATGAACCACACAAGATGCTGTTATAATACAGAATGAGATGGCTCAAAGAAAACAGCATGTTTTAATGTATGACTGGAAATATGGGGCTTTATTAAAGGGGTCATATGATGCTTTTTTAAAGATCATTATTTTGTGTATTTGGTGTAACAGAATATGTTGACATGCTTTAATGTTCAAAACACACATTATTTTTCAAATACTGTACATTATTGTAGCTCTCTCACACACACACACACACACGATGCGCAAAACTCCGCATTTGAACAGTCAATAGCAAATACTTAATAGCTGATTCAGAAGCGCCAGACTGTCATAGCAAAGTCAGAATTGCCTTAAGAGAAAGGAAAACTTGAAATCGCATCATATGACCCCTTTAATAAGTAAAAAGAAACTATGCATTGGTATGATGCCCAATGCCTTTGTTGTTTAATGAAAGTGTGTTTCATTATGAATATCAGTTCCCCTTCTGGCTTGTGCTTGGAGACAGTATGATGATGATATTATTCCAGAAGACTGCCTTCAAATGAGATAAGATGAAAGGAAAAAGAACCATTAAACAAAAGCTCAGCATTCTATTGTTTTAAGAGCTCTTAACATGGCAGATCGAGTATGAGGCAAGTGGCAATCTGTTCCATTGTTACTTCAGAGAATAGAACACAGCTAAAACAGTTCCAAAACCCTTAAGAATCAGTTTAATCAAGGTTTGACAGAGGAAAATTCCTAAACATTCCAAAAATGCATCATCAAATACGTGTGTATGCATACGGCTCCTTGTTGTGTATTGTGGCCGAGTCATTAGAAGCTCCATGTTGAAAATGTTCTCCAAAAATATTTGACAGAATTCCCAGACATTCTACACACCCATCAGCCTCAGACATCCTTCATTTTTGACAGTCCAACTTCCCTGTTCTGATCAAGTCACACAGGTACAGTAACTTGGCTCTGGGGGTTTTTCCATTTGCTTGATATCTCAGAGCAACAAAGCTCATCTTAGAGCAGAACATAGAGGTAAAGCAGAGGTATTGACATTTAATGTAAAATCAAGACATGACTAGGGCTCTAGGACGACAGAGTGTGGGACGCTGTGTAAAATGGGGATCAAACAGAAGCCTCTGCCAACCGGTTGCTTTGGCAGTGAACAAATGCACAGGTGGTAAACGGTAATCCTGCTATGGCTGTGTCCGAAACATAAAGCAGACAGTCCGAGTGCCCAGTCAATGACTATGTCATTTCATTGCATCTAATTAATAAAATATTGATGTGACTAATATATATTTTTCCATCAGAAATTGATTTTAATTTTAAGTATTTTTAATAAATATTAAAGACAATAAAAATCATTTAAAATAATAAATAATAAATTAAAATAGTTTAAAATACATATTAAATAAAATAATTAACATTTAATATTTATTTATTAATGATCTTTTGGCTGCTGCTTCAGATGTTACATTTATATATTTTACCAACAAGAACTGCAGACACATATCACAGTGAAGGATACATAAATGCTGCCTTCAAAAACTGACCAAATGGCAACTTAACAGACAGGATGTTACGCAGACATTGGATTTGGATTCACCTTGTTGCTTCCTGTACATGTGCAAAGACTTCTCAGCAAATATTTTTCAGCTTCTGAACACAGCCAAGGGCTAGAGCTCACCTATCAACACCAATGTTGCAGGCTGGATTATTTAATTATTTAATTATTTAAAAACATCACATTTAAAAATAAAATGCCAGTGACCAATGTCTATGGTCAGGCTGTTTATAAGCTTTGCCACTGTACTGCCACAATTTTCAGAATAACAAAATATAATCTCAGCATTTGTAGGATTTGTGCGTCATCAGACCACCGGTTACATTCTCTTTATCGTTACCTCATATTCATCCTCTTTTTAATGAGAAATGTTTCCTTGCAAATGTGACCATGATCAAATGAAGGTCAGTCAAAGGCCACAACTGCTTTTCCTTGATCGAAAGAAGGTTCTGCAGATTCCAGCTGCTTCAGAGAGCTGTGATCTAGAGCTGAAACCAACAAAGGAAGAGGTTTTGGCAGGGGAGCATGACAGCAGGGATCCATATTGCGCATTCCAGTCAGGGGAGCTTTATGTTTGTCTATAAAACCTCCTGGAGCGTTTTGAAGCGGAAGGGAGACTGAGCTAGCAACATGGGAATTTCCTATACAGTGTCACAGTGGAGGAAAAGAAAGAAAGGAGACACTATTTCTCTCTCACTTGTTCTCTCTTCTGTAAAACCACAAATCTAAATATTAACTCATATGGGGAAAACCCCACATACTCAAATTCATCCTTTCTCATAGACAGGTTACTCGATTTCCCAAAAAGAGGTGAGAGAATAGCTGCAGTTGTCCATTGGGACCCTTCTATAGGATTAAGCAGTATGCACTACTGAGCTGCCAAATGAACGGGCCAAATTAGCAGCTAACTGAAGTTTCTGTGGCACAACTGAGTTGCTACAGTATTTTAATTAGTTTGCAAGGATCTAGAACTCTCGAGACCAGAAGAAGGTCAAGCAATCCATCACAGCGAGGACCAAAAAAAAAAAACACATTTTCCAATAGCAATTCTCAATTTCACTTTAGTGCCTTAGACATGACTTCATCAAACCAAAACATCAGCACAAAATGTCCCCGGGGAGACGTTTACACGTGACGTTTAAAACTGTGTGATGGCATGTGACCCAACTGGCCTAAATGAAACTTTCCCCCCCCCAAAGTGTTTTCCTCTCGTCTCAATCCCTGAGGCTGGTTCAACCCTCTTTCTCAGTTGATATCTCCCTCTCTGTTTTACTGTCTAGATGTTGGTTGGAAAAGAAAAATTATGTATTACAAGGGATACTTATTGGCCTAACTTGGGGCTTCAGCAGCTCAGTACATCTGTTTAGCCCACAACATTTTACTCCTCTCTTTCAAGGCTAAAGCTTGTCAGTTTGGTCCGTTTTAATGCTGTGAACTCTGTCAAGGTGACTGAGTTTTTCAGTTGAAAAAAGATGAGAAGAGAAGTGGTTACATTGCCTTTGTGCAGTACTCGGGTGGAAAAACCCAAAATAATGTCAAGAGCATTTCTGATCAGAATCTTTATGACATAGCATTTTGACAGTTAGCAACTAAAGCTATAAACAAAAACCAAGTATTTAATCGGGAAAATAAGTCAAATATTTATCATACTCTATTATAATGCAGAAACATGACCATCCAAATTTCAAAGCAGACACAAAAATTGCTGCAGTAAGTAAATGTGGTCACCCATGCTTCAATATATGAGACTGTGTGCCCATTTTATTGCCAACCAAGTGTGATCATTTAAAAATGTAACTGCAGAATTTTTCACATGATTTGAGGTACCAATCATGCCTGTTATATACTTGTTGAAACCTTGCAAATGAGCAATTTTAACAGTTGCTCATGCATCCGTAGTAGTCTTCATTATTGACGCATTGTGAATGGCTCAAACGCAATTAATATAGCACTGTTAATGACTCATATGGCCTGATGTGTCTTAATGGTTAGATGCTAACGCCGTCCTGTTGATTAGTGCAAGGATTATGTTTACTAGATGTATGGAGCTCATTGGCCATCTGCTTTATGTGGGTTTTTAATCCTTGTGTGGGTGATCACATTGATTTGTGAAAATTGCTATACAGGATGTAGGCAGCTGAATGTTAATAATGAACCTCCGGAAGCCTCCCATTAAAGTAAGAGAATGAGAGGACTATTTTAATGCAATATCTTACATGGCTTTTTAGGGCCCGAACACCAATGGTGCAAGGACCCTCTTGGAACTGGAATTGCTTGAAATTGCTGTTTCATCTTTTTCTTCCTCCTCTTCTTCTCCAAAGTGAATAACATTTTTGAACGTGCTCAAAAACTCACGAAACGTTGCTTGTTATCTCTTGCAGAAGGAGAGCGTTGATCTGTTCTGCCAACCACTGCTGAACTGACATATTTAATTGTTGTGTTAATGGTAATTTACCTGAACTCTGATGGCTTTTTAAAATGGCGCCTTTCAAACTGCAGTCTGTATTGGACACTCCGCCTACTGACGTCATAGGTTCCCTTGTTTGAGACCAGCAAGTTTTCGGTGCCGGTTCAGAACCTGGATCTGGGCACCGGCCCAGGATTTGTTTGAGTGTAAAAGCGCAGCGAAGTCCTAATGCAACAGGAAGTCAGCGATTATGAATTTTCTCTACGATTTTTGTGCAGTTTTTGCCATTTTCGCCATTTTCAGGCCTCGTACTTTAACGAACTCCTCCTACAATTTTAATGGGATTATCTTCATATTTGGTGAGTGTAATAACCATAGTGTAATTATGAGTTTTACGCTGTAACAAACTCCTCCTAGAGATTTAATGACATCAACATTATATTTGGTCTGTCTAATCTAAAGGACTTTGCTATGTTAAATTTAGTTTTTGGTCCGTGGCGGCCAAGCGGCAACCTTCCGGTCTCTCTCTTGAATCCAACACGGAAGTGACTTAAACTGCAATTCATCGACTGGCTGTTAGAGACAGGCTCCAAAAGAGAGTCCACTATAATTTTATAAATAAAACTGTTTTTGTGTCACGGAAGGCAATAATGTAGTTATTTAGACTTCAAATATGCGGTTTGTTAATAAAGATAACGTCTATTTGAAAATTTGCTTCAACGTTTTTCAGAGATGTGAGCTCCAGGGCGTCAGTGGTCGTTCAGCGCTCATTAACCCGCCAAGAGCATCCTTATCTCGGCTAGTTCTTCTGAAATTTGCCGCTGTCTCTATAGTGGTTAAACATGAGATATAATTCATTTTAGGTAAATCTAACTGGTATTAATCTATTATTTGTTCCAGCCGTAAAGACTTTTATATTGAAATGGACTGAAACCGGGTTGTAAACAAGGAAGTTATTTTTACTTTCAACAACTCCTTGTAAGACGCATCCAACAAATGCAGTGAGCAGCGCTGTCATCGGAAATCACCCTTAGCAGATGAAAGGATAGTACGACAATGATATCGCTTTCCTCAGCGGACATTCAAACTAATGTTCTATTGTGAATATGAGATTGAGCTGAAGAATGAATGCTGTATCAGATACAGGTAAACTTACTCGCTCAGTCCATCTCTCTCTCTCATAATACTCTACATAATACAGTGAGCTTTTAATACAGTAATACAATAAGAAAACCATGAAAAAAAAAAACGGCTTCTTTAAATACGGGATCACTTTCAGTGAGGGTAAACATGGTTGGTTTCTGCCAACCTCAATGTGTTTTGTGCAAATTATTGGTTGCGTAGTTAATGCTAATATGAATTAATGCAATTGCTTGATTTCAAGGACATTTGTTTACTTTTGTGTGACAAAAAATTTGGTTCCTCTTATCCATAGTCAAATCTGGGTCCAACTGAGAAGCACAGCTCTAGAACCATATCGATGATCTCTCTTTCTCTTTCTCTTGCAGACTCTCAGTTGTATCAGGAATACAGTGAGGTGGTCCAGAACAGAGAGATCCTGCTGTCTCATTCTGATTCTCTATCAATAAGTGCATCTTCCTCTCCAAATCATTCCCCTAAGCTATCAAGCAGACCTCTCCCGCCTCTCCCTCAGGTCCTCCTACACCCCCACACTCTGTCCAAAACCAACCCCTTTAAAAGTCTTAATGTGCCTCAGCAATCTATAAACAGACCCCCGTCCCCTCGCCTGTCCATCTCTGCTTCCTCAACCACACTGTGGCAGGATCTCCCCGGAGTGAGGAAAAGCCCAGATTTGGAGGAACTTACTGAGGATGAGAGGCGTCTGCAGGAGGTAGAATTATTATTCAGTGTCCCCAACTATACATTGCATACAACACATACCGCTTTTCTACTGGGGCTGGTGCCAGAGCTGGAGCTGATGCTCGGCTGAGAGTGGCACTCGTTCAGAACCGGCTCGCGTTTTCACTGGCAGGGAGCAGAACCCTCTACGTCACCAACATGTGACCAGAATTGCTTGTTATCTCTTGCAGAAGGAGAGCGTTGATCTGTTCTGCCAACCACTGCTGAACTGACATATTTAATTGTTGTGTTAATGGTAATTTACCTGAACTCTGATGGCTTTTTAAAATGGCGCCTTTCAAACTGCAGTCTGTATTGGACACTCCGCCTACTGACGTCATAGGTTCCCTTGTTTGAGACCAGCAAGTTTTCGGTGCCGGTTCAGAACCTGGATCTGGGCACCGGCCCAGGATTTGTTTGAGTGTAAAAGCGCAGCGAAGTCCTAATGCAACAGGAAGTCAGCGATTATGAATTTTCTCTACGATTTTTGTGCAGTTTTTGCCATTTTCGCCATTTTCAGGCCTCGTACTTTAACGAACTCCTCCTACAATTTTAATGGGATTATCTTCATATTTGGTGAGTGTAATAACCATAGTGTAATTATGAGTTTTACGCTGTAACAAACTCCTCCTAGAGATTTAATGACATCAACATTATATTTGGTCTGTCTAATCTAAAGGACTTTGCTATGTTAAATTTAGTTTTTGGTCCGTGGCGGCCAAGCGGCAACCTTCCGGTCTCTCTCTTGAATCCAACACGGAAGTGACTTAAACTGCAATTCATCGACTGGCTGTTAGAGACAGGCTCCAAAAGAGAGTCCACTATAATTTTATAAATAAAACTGTTTTTGTGTCACGGAAGGCAATAATGTAGTTATTTAGACTTCAAATATGCGGTTTGTTAATAAAGATAACGTCTATTTGAAAATTTGCTTCAACGTTTTTCAGAGATGTGAGCTCCAGGGCGTCAGTGGTCGTTCAGCGCTCATTAACCCGCCAAGAGCATCCTTATCTCGGCTAGTTCTTCTGAAATTTGCCGCTGTCTCTATAGTGGTTAAACATGAGATATAATTCATTTTAGGTAAATCTAACTGGTATTAATCTATTATTTGTTCCAGCCGTAAAGACTTTTATATTGAAATGGACTGAAACCGGGTTGTAAACAAGGAAGTTATTTTTACTTTCAACAACTCCTTGTAAGACGCATCCAACAAATGCAGTGAGCAGCGCTGTCATCGGAAATCACCCTTAGCAGATGAAAGGATAGTACGACAATGATATCGCTTTCCTCAGCGGACATTCAAACTGTTTTAATATCAGATTGACCTGAAGAATGAATGCTGTATCAGATACAGGTAAACTTACTCGCTCAGTCCATCTCTCTCTCTCATAATACTCTACATAATACAGTGAGCTTTTAATACAGTAATACAATAAGATATCCAAATGATCGCAATTTCTGATATGTAATGCTAAAATTAAAAATAAAGCCCTTCTGCCTTGAATTTAAATAAAAGCTAGTAAGAATGCACTGGGAAAATGAAAGCAAAAATTATAAAGTCACTGGGCCTTAATCACACAGCATGATCTGGCAGAATCTCTCTTCACCATAAGAGATGGATCCTCACCAAACACAGGCTCAGTGACCGCAGACAAAAAACAAACTCAGCTTCCAAAGGAGTCTGTGGTCACTATGACACTGGCGAGGTTGAGACCAAGGCACACTTTTTAATTCACTGTAATACATCTAGAAAAGTAAGAAATGACTCACATTTTCCATGCTTTTGTGTTTCGTTGCTTTGACAGTAGAGTACAAGAAGAAAGGAGATGACACAGGCTGGACTGTGAAATAGCACAAGTCAGAGTAGAATGCTATACAATTTCATATTAAACCAGACACATCCCATATACTAATATAAAACTTCTGCAGGTCCACAAACGTGTTCATAGATTTGCAGACCACAGAACTTATGCTTCAAATCAACCTGGGAATGAACCATGAAAAGCTTGAATAAGCAAAACCATCTTTAAAAAAAACAGCATCAGGGAAAATATCCCAGAAAAACATAGTAAACATTCGTGTGAGAGCTGGAAAACGCTCCCATCAGGAGAGCTCTAAACAGCTCTCCACCGATTGAATGATTACCCAGAATGATGCTCAGCAACCAGGAAAAAAAAAGGCTTGCCATCAAAACCAGCTGGATGGTTCTCCTCATGCAGCTATATTTGATCAACAGCTCTTTTGATCCTGCTATTATATACAAGTAAGGTAGCGTATCTCTTGAAACGAGATGGACCACAGGTGTGAAGAGGCCATTTACTTTCAGCTCCATTGCTTTGGAGAGTCTAGAAGCACCTGGACCTTCTCACCAGAGCTTTCTAAACAATCATTTCTCAAACCACACCGCAATTACCAGCGCAACAGCAGGGTTTAGAAAAAACAAAAATGAGCGCATACAGACATGCACGTGTACACACACACACAACTCTCCAACAACTGAAAATGAGCTGAGAGAATACAGTAATTGAGGTTTAGTCTTGGCAGGTGGGTATGTTTGGACAACCTTTGTGTGAGTGAGGGTCTGCTTACCATCCTAGCCATCTGTGTTGTTATTTTATCATCCACGAAGGTGACCGGTTTCTTTCATAACCAACCATGTAGCCATAGACACGACTGTTTGTTTTCCCAAGGTACACCTGCAGGAAAAGTTTTGCTTGTAAGTCAGCAACATTTTCTTGGCTTAAGGCAAACACAAATATTTGGAAGTAATATTATGAACTTCTGTCAATTTTCTGAATGAATTTAAAGAAATAATAAAAATTGTTACATAAATATTATATATATTTATAGGAAGAATGGTATAATGTGGTTGGTTCAGGTTTATGGGTGGGACTGGAAAAAAGGAGACAAAAACATTCCTCTGAATACGCACGCACGCGCGCACACACACACAGAGCTTACCTCATTTTCTATGAATTTTATATCAGTTAATTGAATTTAAAGAAATAATAAAAATTGTTACATAAATATTATATATATTTATAGGAAGAATGGTATAATGTGGTTGGTTCAGGTTTATGGGTGGGACTGGAAAAAAGGAGACAAAAACATTCCTCTGAATACGCACGCACGCGCGCGCACACACACACACACAGAGCTTACCTCATTTTCTATGAATTTTATATCAGTTAACGGTGGGATCTAATTCTATCCATTTTCTTCTGCATTGATTTACTGAAATTTATAATAAAGTTGTCTCTTGAGCTGTGCCAAATCAATAAAACCCTATTAGATGCAGTTGTGATCACTGGAGAAAGAAAATTGTCATTAGTTCTTGATGCAAAAAGACCTTGAAAATTGGATTGGATGTTTCACAAGTTCACAGTGCGAAAGCCCGGTAAGAAAAAAGGCAGAGAGTTGTAGATTTCTGTCTGTAATAGAGGATGAGGAGGAGCAGGAGCAGGAGCTGGAGCTTGGGGGAGAAAATTGATAGTTAGCATGGAAATTATGGGTCAACATCATTCCTCATGATTTATCATTAAAAATCCATAAATTTTAACAAATAAAAAGATTTAGTCTTTTATCCGTTACATAATTCAGACCATGGCACAAATAAAAGGTTCTTCATGGAACCATAGATGCCAATAAAGAACTTTTATTTTTAAGAGTGTAATGATTTTATATTTTATCTATTAGTTACCTTAGATACTGTGAAAGCATCAAAAGATAAATGTCAGTGTCACATATACTGTCTGCTTTTGTGGCATGACTTTGTAATCAGTCAGACCTTGAAAATATAACCCACAGTGAAAACGACCATTTGTCTGTACATACTTTAATTGATGTTTGGGGCTTTTTAAATCAGAGGGGTTTGCAGAAGCATGTGTTTTTGTGTGATTGAGTTAGGCGGCTGTGTAATTAAGGCTGATGGTGGCTGAAAAGCAGAGATGTGGTTTCATCCCAGTGTTTAGTGTTGATTTGATTATGGAAATGAGGCAGCGTCTTGCACTCGGCGCAGTGTGATGTGGCAAAAAATGAGCTGATAATACGACAAACTTTTTAGAAATTGGTTCCTGTTTCTCAAAGATAACTTGTCAGACACATTCCTCTGTCACATATTTGTGAAACTTAATACATGTTATTACAAGGTCCTGTGCTTTAAAAAATTGTACATTGTGTTTTAATAAGGAAAGCTAATTAATATTCATTTAAATATTACTCTTTCTCTATACCTACTAAGTGACCTGAGCATAATGTTAATATAACTGCATCCAGAGGTCACAAGTTCATTCTATGTTATTGTTTGTACTACTAGAAATCATTTTAATGTAAATCTTTGCTGATGTTTCCAGTGTGATTTCAGGAATCTTGGTCTAGTCTCAGAAGGCCACTTATACGACAAAAAGGAACCAGACAAATGGCCAAAAAAACATAAATGTATATTAGAAATAGAAGCATCATGGAGGAACTGAAAGCAGTGGAGCTGATGGGATTATTCTAACCCTCCACCCCCAACTCACATCTTCTCGGTGGGAAAAGGAAGTCGTCGTAAAAAGATTCTTCCCGTCTCTTTTTCTTTGGCAACTACATCAGAAGCTGATAGCCTAAACTTAAAATTCACCTTCTGCTGAGGTGAGGGAAATATAACCGTTATGGTGGTTACAATTTACACTACAATCTGCAATGTAATGAATTTAAAAAATGGTTAATATTGACTTGTGCTGGCCAAACAAATCTAAAATACTATATACTGTAAACAATCAATAAAAAAAAATTGTGAAAAATGACTTGAAAAGACTCAAGCACTGTAGTCCCAAAGCACTAACATGACAAATCTGTTATAAAGTAGCAGAAGCTGAAGCCTGTAAAGCTGCATCATCTCAGTCATGGTGCAAACTTTCAGCACAAAAATGAAATGACATCCAGTATACTGCAAAGCACCTGCCAAAACAACACTCTGCCATTTATGAAACAAAGACACACCTGTGACTCTACCAGCTTTGGGTACTTATGATGAAGAGGCTCCAAATTGCACATTCATCATACTTATTCAAGCAAATCATGCACTTTTTTAACCATACAAAAAAAAAAAGAAAGAAAGGAAAAAATTATATTTATTAAATAAATAAATAAAAACCTGCACTCATATCTTGTTTTGTTAAAAGTTGAAGCACTACAGAAATCAAATTGAATTCATATTTTATTGTGTATATGTGACTTTTACTGATCAAAACGTAAATATTTGATTATCTTGCTGCTGTATGTTCTCTGAATAACCCATGTCCGCAATTTATCAGTGCTGAAAAATGACAATGCGAACAAGAAAGCCGATATAGGCTCTGCATGGTTTTATTGCAGGACTTCTGATGGATGAAATTAGACTTTGCAAAGAGCTTCTGTAGCAATGTGAGCATTTTATGGTGAGTTACTCCTTAACACTAAACCAGACACTCATTTCTCCCTCTGTTCAGCACACCGAGCGCATATGTCTGTCCTCATATGACTGATAGTTCTCTGAATCAATATTGATGTGCCAAATAGAGGTCTTCTCCTCTTGGGTAACCCTCTACAACAAAAGGACATTGAAAATGATCATTAAAGTCTTGCCAAAGACTCATGAATGATCTTGAAATCTTTTGAGGACACAAGAACTTTCCCCATTTCCCCTACCCACCCACATGCCATTATTGCTGAGAAAGAGTCATAAATAAATGCTGAGAGGGTAATACACATGTGAAATGAGGGGTCAGTGAGCTTGTGGGTGTGGGAGTGTACGCCGAGATCAGATATAAAAAAGAAGTTCACACGAAATGAAGCTCCTATAAGAGCTATATTATCATGTGCGACAAGGCGAAGGAAATCTGTGTGACTAATACCGATTTGGTGCTTAAGAAACATTTATTATTATTATTATCAATTTTGACTGTTGTGCAGTTTAATATTTTGAGGTAAGTTAAGGGTAATTATGATTTTTTTTTACTAATTAATACTTTTATTCAGCAATGCATTACATTGATCAAAAGTGACAGTATATGTATTTTTAGATATTATTTTATACAATACATTTAATTTGTAAGCTGATGTAAGAATGACGCTGTGCAATTTAGAGCTGTGGATTCTGTCTAATTCAAGAATGGAAAGAGGAATTAGAGGTGTTTAAACAGCTGCGTCTTCTCTCACCGCACTAAAGCATCTGACTCCGAGTTCACATAATTCAGTCACCACCAGCATTCAGAAACATTTCTCAGACCACGTCTCCTTTTTGCGACTGCTTTCGTAGGTGAGAAGAGTTTGAGATGATTAATAAATGCTGATAAGTGAAGTGATGTGTGGCCAAGTATGGTTACCCATACTCGGAAATTGTGCTCTGCATTAACCCATCCAAGTGAACACACATTGTCAACACACGCCCGGAGCAGTAGGCAGCCATATTGCTGCGGCGCCCGGGGAGCAGTTGGGGGTTCGGTGCCTTGCTCAAGGGTCTGTACCTCTGTCGTGGTATTGAGGGTGGAAGAGAGCGCTGGTCATTCAGTTCCCCCACCGACAATCCCTGCCGGACCTGAGACTCGAATCCGCAACCTTCGGGTTACAAGTCCGACTCTCTAACCATTAGGCCATGACTGCCCCTCACAACAGCACACAATCAGAATATAGTATAGTATAGTAGTAGAATATATAGTCGATCTGTGTAAACCTAGTATAGACTTGCATTACACAGTACATAGCAGTGGAAGGTGGATACTTATTAGCAGTAACAACCTCAAAACGCAATAGATCTGGAGGAATAGATATTCCTCTTAAGTGGCACATTCATGTGCTTTATTGTTGCTAAAACACAATTTTATGACAGAAGTGCTGTCATAATGTAATTGTGATGCTGCTAAGTGGTAAAATGTATTCATAGTCCTTTAGAGAAAAGGCAGTGAACAGCAATACAGAGTCTTAATGAGAATGCTCATATCAGCGGTGCCAAGACACATATTCTCACATGCAGAACGGCCAACTACTGTAAATGAGTTCTCAACTCAGCCGAGTCCAAATACATTGGTGTGGGAGTAATAGTACTGTATGAAGACAATCGCTGTGGTCAAAAGAGCACACTAATATTTAGCAATTTGTTTAGCCGACAACCAGAACTACTATAGGGACAGTAAAACTCACTCAAAGGCACAATGATGATAGTTCATTAATTGCAAATACTGCATACTGAATATTCAGATTTAGTATTTTAATTACTGTACTGTTATTTATTTTTTATTTTTTTTATTTATTTTTTTTGGTAAAGAATATAATTTTATTCCGTAAGGATGCATTAGAGTGGACATAAAACAGATGTCGCAATTGCCTTTTCTTCTCTATGGTGAAGTATATCTGAGTAAAATGGCCTCTCAAACGAGAAAAAAAAAAACATAGGGTGGGATGCAGTTTGGTCCCTTAGGAACTGATTGGATCATTTGCTATTGCCACGATGTCATGTGAGTGACAGGTTGTCCCACCCTCGTGCAGAGACATACGTGTCACCATGGAAGAGATGTTGTTGCAAGAAGGAGCGGAAGCTATTTTGATTAATTAATTTTATATGAATTAAAAAAAATAATGATGTGCATGGATAAATCAAATAATAAAAGCTGCAATATTCCATTAAAAATAAGAATTGTCAGTTTTGATTTTATGGTGACTTTAAGTTGATCGAAAGTGACATTAAAAGACATTTATAATGTTACAAAAGATTTCTATTTCACATGTATACTGTTCTTTTGAACTTTTTATTCACCAAAGAATGCTGAAAAAAAATTCTCAGTTTCCACGAAAATATTAACCAGCACAACCGTTTTCAAAATTGACAATAAAATATGTTTCTTGAGCAGCAAATCAGCATATTAGTGTGATTTCTGAAGGATCCTGTAATACTGACACTGGAGTAATACCCGATGAAAATTCAGCTTTGCCATCACAGGAAAAAAAAAAATCACATTTTAAAATATATTACAATAGAAAACAGTTCATTTAAATTGTAATATTTCACAATTTTACTGTTTTTACAGTATTTTTGATCAAATAAATGCAGCCTTGTTGAGCATGAGCAACATTCAAAAACATCTTTTTAAAAAATCAAAATTATTCCAAACTTCATGTTTTCAATGTGTTTTCAGACTTTTGAAGCCCACCGTATGCAATTGCATTGGCGATTCATTCATTACCATCAGCCTGTGCATCTGCTTTTAGCTCAAATAATGCAAGCAACTAATTTACAGTCACTCTAGGCTTCTTCATTGCTAACCATAAAAGCCTCTAAGGACTGGTTAATATTAGTTATTAAGGCATAGCAGGAGCTCTGATGGCAGAGTAATGACTGCTGGAAATGCAGTCAGATTAATAACAAAACACTCAACACATTGTATGTACAATCAGGGCCTGATGGCTAGGGCTGGGAATCAAGTTCGATACTTGTCACCGACCGAATTTCCTCGATACCATTGAGTATCGAAAAAATGTCTTGCTGTTCGGTACCAAATTTTGATACCCAAGTGTTAATCTCGTCAACGTCAGTGAGCCAGTAAGCATGCAGCATGCTTGATGTGCCTAAATCAAGTGCTGATGATTGGCTCTGGTGAGGCATAAAGGAAAAAAACAAGTTTACACCGGTTACGCGTTACGCTGTAGTATATAAGGCTACCTTTATACTATGTGTTTTCGTTTTAAAATGAAAATGATCCTCGTTCATACTGGCATTTTCACTGTGTTTCAGAAAAGGCCTCCGTCCACACTACAGAACCGAAAATGCATGTTACGTGACCATTCATGCACACCGTAGCATCATGCTACATAAGACAATTTATAAGCTTTATACTACGCTTTTACTCAAAACTCACTTTAAACCACCATCGAGTGTTGTAATCATTTCCGATTGCAATCTAATGTGGGTTTTGGCAATATAATGTTGATGAAATATGCTATTTGTGGCTTTTATATCAAGCTAAATGCTACACCTGCTTAGCATCTGTCATATAAACACC
Organism: Sinocyclocheilus rhinocerous; assembly: GCF_001515625.1. Lineage (NCBI taxonomy): Eukaryota > Metazoa > Chordata > Actinopteri > Cypriniformes > Cyprinidae > Sinocyclocheilus > Sinocyclocheilus rhinocerous. The sequence continues at coordinate 375,174 of NW_015641038.1, read as the reverse complement.
CTGTTGTTATGAAAATAGGCAGAATCTCATGAAAATAATCGTAATCGTGTGTTTATTAGATTCATGTTTCATCTGTGGCAGTGAACAGCAATGGTTTCCTGGGTTTCTTATGTACAGAACTGAACGTGGAAGTGAAATGGACGTTCGTGATTGGAAGAGACAGGGCGAGTTATGAACACGTAATACTGACATATGAGCAGCGAATGAGCTTCCTCTGAGTCAGAGCAAAGTCCCCTTCAAAGAAGTCTGTTCACTCAGCGGCCATATTTGTAACGCCACCGGGCAGCTATTTCGGCATCCAAGACCAAGTCTTATCTAAATGAATGGGGGAATTCTGAAATCTCAAGAACTGCCTACTGAACTCACAATTAAATTACATATTTCAAATCAGCAACAAAATCTGAAATTAACTGTCCCATAAACGTTGTTCCTTATGCTCAAATTGCGTTTTAAAAAAAGCGTATTTTTCAGGCTAGACCAGCCAATGCACATGTGCAGAACCAGAGATTCCAACAGCAGCTGCAGTGACACAATGATTTACCAATCAGCGATAGGCTCTTTCATTTAGAAGACGGGACATATTCCACAATATTGCGCACTGCAGTTTCTCCCATTCATAAGTAATAGGAGTGAACCGTCTTTGTATATTTATAGTCTTTGGTAAATGTAGCCTAAACGATGTGGAAACTGAAAAAAATGATTACAACTATTTGCACTGATTTGTGTTGGTTACTTTTTTTTTCCTTTGTGCAGTGACTCAGGAGATGAGTCTTTAAGTCTGTAAAAATGTCAACAAGCTGAAAAAGTAAACTAAAGTTTGAGGTAATCTGTAATGTAATCTTGTTAAACAGATTTCATAAAATTGGCATAGAAAAAAAGCATAGTTCAGGAACCGGTATCGAAGTCAAGGTATCAGTATCGATATAGACAATTTTTTAACGATACCCAGCCCAACTGATGGCCCACAATACTATACATCATAATTAGTGAAGTCTCGAGCACTGTACAATCCAGCTGTTTGTGTAGTGACAGCTGAAGTCATATGAAATGTCTTCCAAAATTGAAAGCATGTGATTTTTCTTGCCTTCCAAGAGACCAAACACATCAACATGGATTTGGCTTTATGAACACACTCTAGGAAACCTTGCTTGCCCTTAATTTTACCTTATAAAAAAATTAATCTGCCCCAATTACCCTCTGGCTTGTGTGGTCTTGAACTTTAAATGTTGGGATGGTCAACCTACCTTCATAGATATATATTTATAGCACAGGAAAATTGCAATGTTCAGCAGATCAGTGAGAACTAAAAACCGGTTGAAGAATACAGCCAAATTCCCAAGCCAAGACAAACATCTCAGACCTTTCTTCTCACTGTTTGGATGTCAGGACATTTGGATAGACTTCAGTTATATCTCAGCTATAAAACATCATTACCAGTGGTGCCAGAACAAGGTTTAGAGTGAGAGGGGCCAAGATGGGTGGCTTGTGACTAGGGGTGTGCATTATCACGATTTTTGATCGTGGACGATTAAAATGTCTCCACGATCTACTTTTGAAGAAATATCATAGTATCGTACTTCAGCGCACATTCTATCAGTTGCAGTTCTGACGCATCCGTCTCAATATACTGTACAACGCGACATACATTCACATCAAATGTTAACTCAGTGGTAGAGTTACACTCATGAAACATTGCACTTATTCAAAATCACAAAAGTACATTATTTGCATGTGCTTTAAAGCCTTGCCGGTTAAACATTTATTTTGCGTGTGTTCTGACATACGCTTTTTCTGAGAGCTCACACCTGAAGCGCGCGTGCACACTAAAAAGTCTGTCAAATAGCAAATTCATGAATATTAATAACCTTGATTTTAGTTTTATAGTTTGCGCAGATTTTTTTTTTCATTACCTCAGTACCATATATAATGGGGTAATGTAAATACATATTTATATATTTATAAATATCTGTTTACATTTAATTGTGCATTTCCATGTCCACCTGCTGTATATTTCAAATTTTAAACAAATTGATATTTAATAAATCCTAAAATGCATATTTGTCTTTCATACTTTTGAAAATAATGTGGTGGTATTATTAAGTTTTTTGTGTTTTAATTTAAAAGAAAGTACACAAAATAGTATACAATTTTTATATCAGCCATTTATCGGTAATTGCACATAAGAACAAAATAATTATTCAGATAATTAACAGAATTTTAAAACAGTGCATCTCTATTAAATAGATCATTTGGGTTCTGTAGCACATCTCCAAGATGTCAAAATGGCAATGTCAACAATATAACATCAAGATAAATAAAGACTTTACTTTAAATAAGCAACAACTGTTAATGGCACATTTATTGATTCCTTTTTAAATGCAAGTTTGTTTTCCTGGAATCACAGTGATTTGAGACATTCGTTCTTTTTGTTAAAGCATAAGTTCAAATGTCTGTGTGTCATTATTTGTCGACATCATACACAAACTCCAAATGTTACTTGTTTGCAGTAATGTCAGGTGCTAAAACTGTAGCAATTTGCAGCCTTTATAAGAAATACTGTAGGCTTTAATGCGTGCCAGCATTTGGTTGAGTGGGCTAAATGCGAGGGAGCCACAGACCTCCTGGACTCCTTTGCCATGGTTTTAAAAAGACATTGGCAAAAAGAAAACTTTTACAGCACAAAAACAACTGCATCTACCACTTTGTCTACAAAGTCAAAATCTATAAACACGTTTTTCTCCACTTGTTATTGTGTATGTACACCTTCTATTGCACCAAACCTGGCCATCAGAAGCACTAAGAATTAATCGTCCACTATTTTTATCTCTGTGTCCAGTCTCAACGGGTTCTCTTTTGTTATCATCACAAACAACAGAAGTGGTAAAATATAGTCAATAAAACCCCAGCAGGCTGATGTGGGAACAGTTCAGACAGATTTATAGACTGACACATCACACAAACTAACCACTAGATTTACGGTTTTGTTCCTCGTCTTTTAGCTTGGGACACCCACTAGGCCGATGGCTATTTCTATTAGGCTCAGTCGAAACTACATTTATGGGCCTAAATGAATCCGTCAGGTGCCCTAAGCGCACAAAGCCAAAACATACCGCAGAAATGTTAAATGCTGATTCAAAGAGTTCAGCGTTGGTTTTGCTGGGGTGGAGAGAGAGAAGCACTGTATGACCCGAGTGTCTGTCAGCATACGCTCACAAATGTTCCAAATTCCTTGTGGGCAGTTAATGGCCAACAACATAAACTCCACTGGAGTTGCTCTGTAGCTCCAAAAATGTCTCCGTCGCTCCTTTACTGCAGGAGACCATTCATTGGCTGCTGTTACCCTTTTTTCTCTGTGTAAACTCACACTGAGGCCTACAACCCTCAACCGAAACTTTCTCACAGTCACAAACTAAGCCTGTAATGATGACTATCTTATCTTTAACCACGGTGGTCCAGACGTCCTTATCTATACTTAGTCATGTCGAAAAATTAGGCCTTATTTAATACAAGGATGACTGGGTAGTCCATATGTTTTTACACGTGCCTCGCTGTAAATAGTGCCTCACTTGCATAAAGTCATCAGCCTCACCGCTTGTGGCCTTCCGATTGTAGCTTTTATACAGTACGGTAATGGCTGAATAGACAAATGACAGTGATTATCTGGGGCTAGGCTGGGGCCTTGGCTCCCCACTATATAATTAGACCTTAGCTCAACTTGTTTTTTGACATTCTACTAGAACTAGATGGTAGACGGGTACACGGCGGCCAAAGAAAACATCCACCATCTAATTTAGGGGCAATCCGAGCTGCTAATGTCAGCTTCTATGCTGGGACTTTTCAGAGAACATTTTTCTTGACGTTTCAAGTGTATATGTCTATGTATTTTCCTTTTTTGTCCTTAAAAAGCTGAGCATACGTGGTGAGACCGGCCCAGTAACCTCAACCGCAATGACATGGCTGGCCTAAAGGAAGCTGAAGTCATTGCACTGAGGTAGTTGTGAACGATTGGATACCTATCTTATTACTCACTCAGGAAAGAAAGAGAACTTAAACATGGCTGTGGAAAAAAATAAGGAATGAAGTGCACAGAGATCTGTTTACTTAGTTAAAGGATATTTGCACAGCAGAATTTGTACACCTGTTGAAATGGAATGTGTGCCTGAATATGCACTTTTCATCAAGCTTTCAGCACCGCAAGTAAAAACTCTGTAATCCACCTCCCCTCCTATCATCATAGCCCTGGCCCTCCTACTACTCAGTACACTAAGTAGTGTTGACAGCGTACGATGAGGCCTAAAGTACGAGGCCAGCAGCCCCTCATTACACTCCTTCAGTACACCATGACCTCTTTCACAATACGTACACCTTTATCATTTGTAAAATAAAACTTCAAATAAAAGCCTCAACAAAAATATCTCACCACAAAACACGCTGTGTGTCCAGTTGCTGTGTGTGTTGAAAGAACTGTGCCTCGCGCAATCCTGCCACGAGCTTTAGGAAATTTTCACTGATACATCGTTTTTGACGAGGGTGATTACCGTATAACGAATGAAGAAGAAAAAAAAAAATTTACACTTACGATGTTGCAGCAACCGCGTGTCCTGTATTTTCAGCTGTTTAGAATTAGAGCTGATTGAACCGATGCATGAAACGCGAATGAATCACTCCTTATAGTCTTTTTTTTAATGAATCATTTATCAAAATGGTCGGAATTCCGTTCACGATTCAGTCTGAATGATTTGGACAGATCATATACTACATGAAGAATTTTAAATGTACTTTTAAATGCCATGATTTTCCATAGGCTTTGTTCTCTTGAAAATACTCCAAAAAAAGGTTTAATAAATCTTATTGTATAGGTATCATCTAACAAGTTTACTACTACTAACATCCACTCCATTTACAAAGTATGAAGTTCCAGTTCATTTTGCAAATATTAAGAGGTCGTATATGACTTGAATCATTCAAAAGGTTCACTCTTTCATGACTGGGATCATTCATTTAAAAAAAACAGGTTTAAATGGACAAATAGACAATTTTTAATTATATAATGTAATTATCACTTTTTTCAGTTCCCTTTCATGGGAACTTCGAACTGCGTCCTCTAGGGGTCGCTATGGGGAACGCCTCGTCGTGACCCGTGTCTGAAGCATACATTGAAAAAACACCAACAACACGTTGGCCGGCGACAGCCATGACATCACTACCGGTGCGACTATAGTATAAATAGGCACCGGGAGAACACATCATCCTCTTCTTCGTCTTCATTGACTGTGTTATGGATCGCGCCACGGCGAGGCTTTACTTGCCGTGAAGCGGGTGAAGAAAATGACATCGTGAGGTCATCTATTTAAAAAAAAAACCATGAACTTTATTTTTCTGGCCATAACCCTCCAGCTCATGTGAGCCTTCTTTTCTTCGTGTGTTCCAAAAAAAAAAGAAGTTCCCTACTAAGGGAACCATGGTTACATAAGTAACCTGAGACGTTTTTTCTCCCTTAATCAAGGAAATTAGTCTGGAATTTCTGGGCTCACTTTCCATCAGTTAGAAAAATATTTCCAACATGAGATTGAGTGTGAAGAACCATTTTATACTTAAAAAAAACTTTTTACACTATAAAGAACCTTCTGTGAAATGGGAAGGTTCCATGGATATAAGTGTCTTCATGGAACCATATGACAAAGAACCATTTTAAAACCTTTATTTTTAAAGAGATAGTTCAACCAAAAGTGAAAATTCTGTCATCATTTACTCACCCTCAAGTTGTTTCAAACCTGTATGAGTTTCCTTCTTCTGTCGAACATAAAGGAAGACATTTTGAAGAATGCTGTAACCAAACAGTTGCTGGTCCCCTATGACTTCTATATTCTTCTCCATATTATGGTCAATGGGAACCGGTTACCAACATTCATCAAAATATCCTTCTTGAGGGTGAGTAGATGACACAATTGTAATTGTTGGGTGAACTATTCCTTTAAGAATTTTTGAATTGTGTTTGTCTACGTCCTACCGATGTGGTTTGGCTAAGTGGGTATTTTCCCATTTATAACCATACTATTTGTGCACTTCCTTCCATTTGCCCATGTGGGAACTACATGGTTGAACAAAGTAGGCCCCACATGTACTTACCCATTCTGAAATCGTATATTGATTACCTACTTGTGCACTACCTAGGGCACATGTAGGCAGCCTATATGGATTTAATTGTGTTTGCCAATATCTAACCTATATGTAAAACCCAAATGGGCCCCATTTGTGTTACCCATTTTGAGCCCATACACTCATTTCCAATTGGTGACCTGATTGTACCCACAAAGGGAGCCCACCTGGGTTTACCCATGTGGGACCTACATGGTTGAACAAATTAAGCCACACATGTATTTACCCATTCTAAAACATATAATGATTACTTATTTGTGCACTACCTATGACCCATGTTGTGCTTGACCACATCTAACCTATTTCTTAAACCCTATTTGTCTAACCTATTTGTAAAAGGTTTACCTGCATGTGAAGCTTGTAAATAAACCTGTACTTCAGTTAAATCAACAAATTCAAAACACTAACAAAACCTGAAATCTCTTCATATACTGTATGCATATGTATATATGTTATATATGTGACTTAAATGCACTGATTTAATTTACGTATTTAGGTTGTATTATACATTTAAATTTGTGAAGTCTGTGAAAACTGAAGCGTAGACATGTAACATTTAAAGGGTTAGTTCACCCAAAAATGAAAATTCTGTCATGAATTACTCACCCTCATGTCGTTCTAAACCCGTAAGACCTCTGTTCACCTTCGGAACACAAATTAAGATATTTTTGATGAGTTCTGAGAGCTCTCTGACCCTCCCATAGACAGCAATGTAATTACCACGATCAAGGTCCAGAAACGTAGCAAGGAGATCGGTAAAATAACCTATGTGAGCATGTATGTATATATATATATATCACATTGTCTCAATAGAATGAGTGTAAATACTTCAAAATTCCAATATGACAGTATGGTTGCTTCACTTTTTATGACATAATCAATCCAGTTCTCTATTATAGATCAGTAGTTTGAGCACTTAACTGTATTTCAGCCAACAAAAAACACAAAATACATTTACATAGTACAAAAATATTACACAATTACAACATGACAATCATATATTTGGCAACATACAAAACAAAACTAAATGCTTACCATCACATGCACAGCTCAATGATGCCTGGGCAACCTCCAGCTGCTGTAGAGCATTTTCCAATTTGATCTTCGTACCCTGGAGCTCTTTTTTTAAAAGAGCAACTTTTTGCTCTGTACAACGCCGTAGGCGCACCTGACGGACCAGTAGCTCCATGGCCCTTTTATTCACTCGCAAACTCTGCGAGTATACCTCCTTGCGAGGCATTGCAGTATCCAGGCATGCATACTGCAAATACAAACAAATATCAAAA